>NC_068999.1:37963336-37966745 GCF_001194135.2 Octopus bimaculoides | reverse complement strand
AACACACAAATTCATACAGTTTTATATTTTAGACAACTTTTCACTTTTCCTCTCGTTACTCCAACGAATCAGAGGATGATACAATAGATATCGTTCGTGACGAATTCATTTATGAGCTAAGACATAAATTGATACAAACACACACACACACACACATACACGGAAACACAGACACACACACATATTTACATAAACACATATACATGTTTATATATGTATAAGTACATAGATATGTATATATATGCGTTTTATGTGTTTATATGTTAATAACTATATGCACATATGTATGTATTTATGAATATGTATGTATAAACATATATGTAAATATATAAAAACATATATATAAATAAATATATATATGTATATATATATATATATATATATATATATATATATATATATATATATATATATATATAGATATATATATATATATATATGGTTGTCTTTATGTATATAAGTATATATATAAATACACAAGTATATGTATATTGGCGCTTTGCTTCCATGGCGAATGTATATTTTGTTTTCATTAACGTTCTCGATATCTGCCAGTATAAGAGTCGAATACAAAACAGGTCAGGTGATGTGTAAGGTTTTTATTTCCTTCTCCATAACGTCGTTTTATATTTAGTATGTATTTTGTGTATTAGATTTGATTTTCAAATAAACTGATGATACTGATTGAAAGAGATCTTGCGTGATTACTTCCTCTGCTTCAAATTACGCTATGTCAATCTGATACATTTGATAATTCATGAAACGAAAATATTTATACACCGGCCTCGCGAAATATATTTCCATTTCTAGTTTTCGCCGTCCGAATTCGTATAAATGTTAACTCCAGAAATATTTTACAAATTAATAAATGAAAATTATCATTAATGCGCATTGTGTATGTGAGCGTGTTATATATGCACAGACTTGCAGGAAGTAAATAGACCCCTTTAATTTTCAAAATTTCTGGTTTATGCATCTTAATATGTTTTCAGCGGTATTAAATTTACAATGTAATTATTCTTTTCCATTCCAGGTGCCATTATATTATACATTTGCGAAGAGTAACCATGCCACGCACAAAAAAATTCAGCATAGCTGTTAGATTTTCAAAGAAGTCGTATTATTGGGCAATCTGAGGCTGGTCTTAGCCAGCAAAAAATTGCCGGAAATCTTCAAATTCCTCTTGCTACTGTTCATAGAATTATAGTGCGATTCAAAAGCCAAGGGAAAAAAATCAAAAGATTCTCGTCCCGGCCGACCTGGCCCCCCGGGAAGGAAACTTCGCTGTTTGAAGAGAATTGTGGGAAACGAACCCCGTTCGAAGGCTTCCAATATTGCAAAACAGCAAGAAGTTAGTCGAAGAATGTGTGTTACATATCTACATAAGGTTGGGTATTATGGACGAGCAGCTAGAAGAAAACCTCTCCTTCAATCAATTAATATCAAATATATATATATATATATATATATATATATATATAGTTAACCATTTTGCAGTTTTCCTGTGTGTCTTCTTAGCTAGTTAAAGTGAATGCCTTCTCATTTACAACAAATGGAATTCAATGAATCCCTGTCTCCTGGAATCGAAATCACTTTAATGGGGGTGGTTCGAGGCAAGATATGACTAAATCAACACCGTCGCTTATCATTGATTCATTTCTCAATCTTAATGGATCCATTATGCCTATCAAAATTTCATTAAGGATTATTAAATGCATTAAAATAAGTTTAGGTAAAGGGCCAACATCAATCACATTGTCGAGGAAGCTGCCACAAACAAGACATTGGATATAGTAACTGCGACAAAGATTATCAAGTCAATAAGACTGAGATGAAAATAGTGCATCAAGAAGTAGTAATGGATTTCTTGTAGAGAATCCACGTGGGACACCAGCACAAGTAGTTTTAATCTTTATAAGTAACATCTGGGGCCGTGGTTGAAGGTCGAGTTTTGGACTTTGAAGATATTTCATATGGTCGAACTTCGTCCAATTCCTTTTCAAAATAATGACGGTCACCACTGTCAAATGACTGAAACAACTTGAAGAATAAAAGAATATATATATATACACATACAAACATCAGGATTTGACTGCTATTTTTTCAGCGTGGTGGTATCTCTTGATACCCTGTATTATAATTTTAAATAATTATTACCTTTGATGGTTTTTATTCCCATGCTGACCACTTGATAAGATCAGTATTTTAAATATCGATCTTGTCCTTATTTATATACATACAAACATATATATAAGAATATCTACATTTATCTATCTCTCTATCTTTCTATATTTGTATGTATATACATATGTATTTATATATACATACACACACACACATATATATATAAAGGTATACTTATGTATATATGTGTATATATTCGTATATATATTTGTGTATGTGTGTGTAGGTTTAGTGGCTAGTGTGTTGATCGTAAGATCGTAAGATTGTGGTTTCGATTTCTGGAGCAGGCAATGTGTTGTGTTCTTGAGCAAAACACTTCATTTTACGTCTACTCGGCTGTTTAAAATGAGTAATCCTGTCACTGATCGTCGCCCCGTCCATCAAGAGCAATATATACGCCAGAAAGCGGGAAATCGGACCTATGTTCTTTACCGAGTAATGCGGACTAAAATTTAAACATTGTTGTCTTAAATTTCTTAAAATTTCTGAACTTTCTTATCTCTAAGTAAATGGAATAATTTCTTTGCACATTCTCACCAAAGGATCGTTGCCAAATAAATAGACTGCATCGATAATTAAGCTTACAAAAAAAAAGGGACTAAGAAAATATATAATTAATTAATAAAATAAACAACGAGAAATCAACAACAAAAATTGATTGCAAGATTTATCTGACTACCATTAGAAATTATACAATAAGTTTAAAAATAAATGCAATTTCTATTTCTATTAATTGGAACATAAGTCTTCGGTCCTTGTGACCAATAAAAGAAATCATCTGTTAGTGATGTTGTTGTTGTTGCTGCTGCAGTTTCTGTGATTTGTGTCATTTTATCGTACTTTAGTATGTATCATTATTACGAATATTGATGGTGTTTTTGGTTTCTGCTATAGAAGCTGTTACTTCCATAGGGAGAGATAGACCGGTGGCCTCACGGAGGTAGATTCTACCGTTCTCTGTTGTATTGGCAACAAGAACAAACGCAGCAGTAATTTGGTAGTGGCACGAGTGACAACAAAGAGGGGATAAGAAATGAAGAAGATGAAGAACAACAACAACAAAAAAACAACAAGTTGATCGTGATGATGATGATGATCGGAGAGGTAAATGTGCTTATCTTACGACTGTATCATACACACACGTACTAACAGGCTACTTACAGATATGTATGTATGTGTATGTGTGTGTGTGTGTGTGTGTGTGTGTGTGTGTATCATATATATA
>NC_068999.1:37959753-37962525 GCF_001194135.2 Octopus bimaculoides | reverse complement strand
CAAGCATACATGCAAAACAGCATCGGAGTCAGCCATAAACGGACATAATGTTTGTTAAAATATGTTTGTGGCATATTTCAAATCTTAAGATCAGATTCACTGTAGTTATCGTGGTGAAAAAATTATCTCTTGCAGTAAAAGTTGTAAATACTCTATATGCGTCCACTGGTTTCCTCTATCGGTTTCTCAGTCGTGCCTTCTTGGCATTTGGCCTTCCTCGTTGGGAAATACGGAAGGGAGATGACTCTGGGCAGATTCAAAGCCACAGCTTTATCGAGAAAGCAGTCAAAATGAGTGATTTAGTAGCACTAGTGGATCGCCTGATCAGAATAAAAACGGCAGCATCAGATTCAAGCAGTGATCTGGAATAATCAATCTTTAGATTAGTTAAAATATGCTTGTGGCATATTTTAATCCCTAAACGCAAATTCTTTGGAATTATCGTGAACAAAAAAATCCGGCTTATGGTAAAAGGCTTAAAAATACCATATTTGCTGAGTGTTTCTCTCTTTGAGTTCTCGGACGCGTGTTTCTAGCTTTGTACCCTTGCTCAACGGGAAATACCGAAGGGAGGTAACCCTGGAGAGATACGTACATGCATCATGTATATACGTACGTATGTATGAATGTATGTATGTATGTATGTATGTATGTATGTATGTATGTATGTATGTATGTATGTAATTATGGTTAGAATGTAAAAAGGAAGCAGTGAGCGATAAGGAGAGCAAAACCTCTACTGAGCGTAGAGAGATTTTATGGCTTTTTAATATTCTTATTAAAAAATAAATATTTGCAAGAAATTAATCTTTGGTATCATTAAAAGACCAATTCCTTTACATTTCTTTTCTCTTCCTACCCCTCTCCCACCTTTTCACTTTCTTTCTGTCTGTCTACCTGCCTGTCACTCTCACCCTCTCTCTCTACCTCTCTCCCTTTTACTTTCCTGACAAGAAATGTTTACAACCTTGTAGAACAATCGTCTTAGAATTTAACAGAAGGCATTTTTTTTTTTTGAGGCTTTAATAAATCAAACACGCGAACACGCTCTCTCACACACACAAGTGCACACACTCACACATACATGCATACGCACACACATACACATATATCCGTATATACATAGAAATATATATATATACGTTTGTATCTATGTGTACATGCGAGGGTTGGGTGTTTGGATAATAAACAGAAGCCAAGAAGGAAACATCGTAATCAGCGATAATTATATTGTGTTCATGTTGTTCCCGTTTGTTTCTTTGTTTTTTCGTTATTTTTACTCTCGATTTCTATGTTTTAACTGTGTTTGAATATTACTGTTGTTGTTGTTGTTGTCTTTTAGAATATTTTTGTTGCTTTTCACTCTCCCTACAGTGGTTTTTATTTAGTTCTTGCTTGTATATCAAGCGTTTCACAGTCAATGGAATATTTTCAAACAGAATGACCTAGAATGTAAGAAGTTGGGAGAATTTAAGAAGAGGTGGAATGAAGGAAGGAAGGTGGAAGACAATAAGAGACAAAGAAAGAGATTAAAGTAGTGCAGGCTGTGAAAGAGACAGAATGTAGAATGAAATCAACTGAGAAAGAAAAGAAACTTGAAAGATTATAAGATAGAAACACTTGAAGAGGGAAAGGAAGGAAGGAAGGAAAGAAGAAATGAACGAATGAAGAAAAGGAGGAAAGAAAGAATAAACGAACGAAGAATCGAAATGAAAGAAAGGGGCCGAATGAGAGAATAACACGCACAACAATAAAATTAATGAAAACTAAAAGAAAAAGTGAAGGAACAAAGAAAAAAATGAAAAGGAAATGAAGTAAAAAATGGAGGAAAGAAGGAAGAGAAATAAAGGGAGATAAATGAGAGAGAGAGAGAGAGAGTAAGAAAGAAAGATAAGAAACAGAAGGAAAAGAAATGGTGATGTTGGAGGGAGATGCATAACAAATTATATATCAGTATTTTATGGCAACCAACAAGGAAAAGGTATATACGTAGAAAACACATACATACACACACACACATACACGCACATACATACAGATATCGTGTGTATGTATGTGTATCTGTTTGTGTGTGCGTATGTGTGTGTGTGCGTGTGTGCGTGTGTGCGTGTGTGATTAATAGAATGCTTCATGTTGTTTCTTGCCCTTTCATTTTATTTTCTCTCCTTGTTGTTGCTGTTCCAGCCACTGATTTGTTTTGTTGTTGATGCTGTTGTTGCTGCTGTTTAAGCGTCAGGTCAGCTTTACCTGGACAAAACTGTAATGAAAGGCGTAGGAGTGGCTGTGTGGTAAGTAGCTTGCTTACCAACCACATGGTTCCGGGTTCAGTCCCACTGCGTGGCACCTTGGGCAAGTGTCTTCTACTATAGCCTCGGGCCGACCAAAGCCTTGTGAGTGGATTTGGTAGACGTCGTATATATGTATATATATATATACGTATGTATATGTGTTTGTGTGTCTGTGTGTGTCCCCCACCATCGCTTGACAACCGATGGTGGTGTCTTTAGGTCCCCGTAACTTAGCGGCTCGGCAAAAAGAGACCGATAGAATAAGTACTAGGCTTCCAAAGAATAAGTCCTGGGGTCGATCTGCTCGACTAAAAGGTGGTGCTCCAGCATGGCCACAGTCAAATGACTGAAACAAGTAAGAGTAAGAGTAACCGTGACCTTCCCTGTTTAATGAATCTGTAGTTACCCTTGGCAAGACATTAAGCTGCATCCTGTAGTGTAGCTCCAGATCAGGGTGTTGGTGGCGGAGTGTGCGGGATGGTGT
>NC_068999.1:37954939-37959743 GCF_001194135.2 Octopus bimaculoides | reverse complement strand
GTGTAGCTCCAGATCAGGGTGTTGGTGGTGGAGGGTGTTGGTGGCGGAGGGTGTTGTTGGCGGAGGGTGTTGGTGGCGGAGTGTGCGGGATGGTGTTGGTGGTGGTGGTGAGGGCGGGATGGTGTTGTTGTTGTTGTTGGTGGTGGTGGTGGTGGAGAGGTACCTCTCTTCATTACTGTTGCCGAGTCCGCTTAGTACCCGTCAAATGAGCCAGCTACGGTTCAAATAGCAAAAAAAGTCCTGTGACCAAAATATTTGGGAAGAGGGTTGGCATCTAATCGTACGTCGAGTAGACCCACAATTGTGTAGGCCTGTTCTGGTTTCTCGTAAACGAGTTACAATACCTTAGGATCAAATGCACCCTGCATCTCAAAGGTGGGCCCAGTAGAGCAGGAGGTTGACAGAGTAATCTAGAAATAAAAGAGGGGAAGTCACTGGAAAATTATTACTGTATCTTTCCCTCCAAAGTTCGGATCATAATATTTCGGTAAAAAGATTCCTAACTGCTGACTCAGTAAGCATGGAACAAGAAGAGAGAGAGGGGGAGAGGGGGAAGAAAGAGAGAGAGGGAGAGAGAGAGGGAGAGGAAGAGAGAGAGAGAGAGAGAGAGAGACAGACAGACAGACACACACACAGATAGAGAAAGTGATTGAGAGAGAGAGATGACTCTGCTATCTAATGAATCCTTTCATTAAAAAGTTATTAAGATGACCAAGGTGTCCTTTGAGGATCCACCGCCCTGCTGTGTCCAGCAACTCCGGCAAACTCAAAGAACTACTTCCATTGGCTTAATTTCCCTTGTGGTTGTGGATGTTGTTTATAGATAAGCAATGACCGAGGAAACATTCTGTTCAAAAGTTTTCCCTAAAACGAATACTACAACATTCTTGATCGAACTTGGAGCTTACTTATTTAGGACGAAAGCGCGTGATTTGAGGCAGATTTAACTGTTATTTATTGGTGTGAATTCAAATCCTGCAGATGTCAACTTTACTTTTCATCACTTCGAATTCGACAACAAAGGATCAGTCAAAGTAGTGGCATCGTTGTGGTAGACTCAACACCTCCATCTAAAACTGCTTGTTGTGAGCCACGCGCAATTTGTAAAAATTTATAACGGATCGAATGGTTCAATAAAAGCTCTCTCGTAGCCGAGCTAAATGATTCGGTCTTTTACATAGCAAAGCTGTTAAGGCTGGATTAGGGATATTTAAACACCACAGTTATCGGTTGGGGATAGTGAAATCATGGTAAAGCTGTTAATTCATGGAAGGAAAAAAAAAGTGCAGGAATGGAGGAATTTATGAAAGAGGATCAAGATCAGAGGCGGATCTTATTATAGACGTTTGTGAATGAGTTGTATAAACGAATCTATTGATGTAAGGATGAGTGTACGCCTGTCTGCATGCATGGATGTGTGAATGTAGATACATTAGAAAAATATTATATATATGTATATACATATATATGTATACATACATATATATATGTATGTATGTATGTATACATACATATACATATATATATATGTGTGTGTGTATGTGTATATACGTATATGCATACACATATACACATGTACGTATACGATGTTCAACAAAACCCTCTTGAAATCACGAAATATCTCTTATTCATAACGCACCATGGCTCTATAGCGATGGAAGAAAGATAGTGTGAAAGCTACGGTGTTGGTGAGGCACATTTTAATGTATGCCTCTTACACGAAGCAGTCGTACCAGCTTCACAGCATTCACAATTTTTCTGAGGAAATGTGCAAACACATTTCATAGAGAACAGTATTATATTTCGTATAATACACCTTTCATATGCTGTATTATCTCATATTATTTTATTACCTCGATTTGTAGTTAGGCTTTGATACTTATAAAATTCATAGAGTTTTATAGCATTTTATCATAAATTTACCGCATATGTAGTAATACATTTATACATTCATACATTTAACAGGCATTATATATTATCCTTAGAAACTCGTATAAAGAAGTGTATATAAACTATAAATTGCAATTTTAACACGATGTTTTATATATACATGCATGTGTATGTGTGCATGTGTGTATGTGCATACGTACATACATATTTATGCCTTTTCATCGAAGTTTCATTATACATATATATATATACACATACACGTACATACATGCATACATACATTCATATATGCATACATACATACATACATACATACATACAAGCGTACATACAGGTATATGTGTGTTTATATCTTTATTCATATATGAATGTATGCATATGAGTGTTCGTGGTGATAGAAAGAAAGAAAGGAAGAAAGAAAGAAAGAAAGAAAGAAAGAAAGAAAGAAAGAAAGAAAGAAAGAAACAAGGAAAGTATTTGTTGCCAAGATTCAAGATAGAATGTTATAAAGTGAGAGAAGTTTACATAAAAAGGTGTTGGGCTGCATAAGATAAATTGAATATCGTGTTGAAAAGGATATTTTACGTATTTAAATGGCTGTGCACCTTCCACTTTGCAGAACCCGAGGAAAAAAGGTGATGGTAGGAATCGGTAGCAAATTATTCTCCAAGAATATTGGTAGAATTTTGATTATTTCGATTGGCGTCGGGGAGAAAAAGATTATGATTATTTTTTTTGTTTTGTTATTGTTAGAGTTCATCGGCGAATAAAGCGAGTGAAAAATGGTGTTGGTCTAGTTATGGTGTATTGTGACGAGGGAATGTAGTGTTGGGTTGAGGTTGCCAGCGAGGGTGATAAGCCATATAGGGGTTACGTGTGAGGATGAGGCATGGATGGGGGGGGGGAGACAATGTTCAGAAAGAAGGAAGCAAACGGATGTTGGTCAGAATATTGTAGAAATTGAATCAAATATAAATAAGATTAATACACTGATTAACTGTGTCGAATGCACGTGCCCGATTGTAAACAACTCTGAGAATAATTACCGATAGACACCATCTGCAAGAAAAAGCTATAGTTAAGTCAGCTGGCCTATTGAAAGTGAAGTGTGCCTGAAGCAAACGAATGGATTAGGCATAATCTCGCTATATAATGACAATTCCACTTGGCATAGCATACGGACGGTTAAGCTGAGTAACTTCTCAAAGGCTTTCAGTTATGCTATCAAGCATTAAATATGCTCAGCTAATCATTTCTGCAAAGTCATCGTACATTGGACGTTATGTGAATGTTATTAAAGCATTCCCTGAGTAGCTGTTAGTTCTATTGCAGATTTTATTGAAAACTCGGAATTACTGCTGCTAAATACAAGCAAAACTTATACCATCGAGCAATGGATCTTAATGTTTAAGATGTTCACTTGGAAATGATTCCGTCTATGATTGTATTATGACATAAACTGAGGCATTTCTCATTCCTCTTTAGTAAATATTCACAGTATTCACAAATTCACTAAATTTACTGTTGTTTTTCATAAAGACAGCGCCTTTAAGTAATTAGTTTCAATGATCCCTTCTGATTTGAAAATTCTAATTTTCTTCCCATGTCTATATAATTACAAAGTTTTGCATCGATTTAATGGATTCTCTCATCACAGTTTCGGTCTTTACTGAAAGAGCTAGTAAAACTGAAATATGTTCAGATTTATCTTCTACCTTTAACGAAAGAACTTTAAATTTTTGTACATGCTGTTCACTTTACCTTGCAGCATAAGCATCTCTTGTAGGGTAGTTAACTTTCACTGAATTATATATTGTTTCTAACATAAGCACAAAGATAGAAATTGTTTGGTAGGTTAACTTCACTCTACTTTTTGATCGACGCAGCAAGGTTGAGTGACATTGTTGAAAACTGTGAGAATTCAACGCTAAGCGTAAACAACCGGAGGTGAAAATGTTCAAATGATTTATTTTGTCAGTCCAACACCTTTACTCACATCATTCAATATGCTAATAATAAGTTACTTGTTTTGATGAACGTAGCGTCTCTAAGTAATCAAACCAAATTAAGATTTTTCAGATTTTTGAAATAGTCCAATTTACGAAATTCTAAACTAATTTAAGCTTAACTAGACTAAAGTAATGTTAATATCATCATTAGCATAATTAATGTAATAAACAAAAGCACTTCGATTAATTAAAACCACAATGAGGGGAGAAAATAATTTGATTAATTCTAGGTTGTGGTAAAGTAAAGCAAGGGAGACAACTTTTACTTTCTAATCGATTGAAATATAATTGATTGAAGCATAATTGATTAAAATATAATTCATTTGAATATTTAATGCAAACCATGTGCTTGGAAGTGAATTTGATCTTGGTACGTCACGGCGACAATTAACATCGCTGTTGCACGCGGATTTCACTTCGACATTCATTAAGATTCTCAGTCATATTAGTACTCCTTAACAATTAATATTTCTTCTTTGTTTAATTAACCATGAGATCAACTCCGGATAAAACTAGGACCAAGTAATCCGGAAATCTATTATAAATTAACGCTAGTCAAATATTATGAGGCTTTCAGTGAGTAACACTCTGTATGTTTTATTGAATATTCCACTCGGATTTACTGCAATAGCTAAAGAGAAAAACTATTCCACCGTGTAATGGCTTTTAGAAGAACAGAATGAAGTAAGTAGAACAAGAACACAGAGGAAAAGGAAAAGTGTGTCTGAAGAGGTCACAGATGTGTGACGAAAGATTTCCGGACAATAGACATGAGTTAAAATAATAAAATAAAAACAGTAATAAACGAGTGAAGAAAAAAATATATAGCGTGTGTGTTTGTTTAGCAAAACAAAAAAACGACCATCCCGAAAAACAACAACATATATATATATATATATATATAT
>NC_068999.1:37952727-37954529 GCF_001194135.2 Octopus bimaculoides | reverse complement strand
ATATATATATGTATATGTTATATATATATATATATATATATATATATGTATGTATGTATACTTGCATACATGCATAGTGTTATATTATATTTTGCGCTTCGAAATGATGTTTTCACATCGATCGACCGACATTTCTAGGAGTTTTCAGCTTTAGCTTCTGGCACAAGTGCTTATTGGTAGTTATTAAAGGTTATTAGTGTTGTTTGATATCTCCGTTTCATCGTGAAGCGAAACTGGTTTGAATGAAGTAGCAATATTCTCTAAATACAAAAGACCAGAGAGCAGAGTGAAAATCAACAAAGCATGTATTAAAGGTTTACCTGAATCAAATGCATTTTGACTATAAATTAGATGAAGAGGACCTCGAAAAATGCTAACGCAGCATACATTATACCTAATCTTAAACAGTTATTGATAATATACTACAAACATATTGTAAATAGCTTGTGGAAAATGAAAATCTTCCTATAAATAATAAAATGTTGAGGTAAAACTGCAACCTTTGCAATTTTTCCAAGCTTACCTTGGATTATATGCGAGAAGACGATTTACAGATTCTAATTTTCGATGAAAGCCATACATTGTCGATCGATCTTCTTTAAAACCCGATCCTATACTGGAACTCACAATGTTGTAAATGAGGAGCGTATTGAGTAGCATGTTACTGGATATAAAAGGCACAAAGGCAATGCGATGGTCACGATTGGAGTTCTCTAAGTAACCATAATTTGCAATCATGGCTGACCCTGTGTAAGAAATGGGTCTAAGGATGTTAAGGACTTCTTCTATTTTTGGCAGATAATTGTCATTCAACTCAAGACCTGCTGTTTTAAGGGGTCATTTTAATTCATTAATGTGTCTATCTGACCAGAACAGGAACTGCAAATACACACATTACCACCACAACAACCTTACTGATCACTGCCAGCTAAATTACACAATCACAGAGCAGTAAATGAACACGGTTAAAACAACTGCGTGCATTTGTCCCTTTGCACTATTAAAACGGACTGGTGTCAAACAACGAGTAAAGGAATCCTGGGATAAAAAAAACAAACAAAAGTAATGTTCTGATAAATCGCTGTTTTGCTGAGAATGCAGCGAAAGTGTTAGCATTCATTGTTAACGGTCAAATAGCATTCAGCCACGTAAGTGATACTCAGCTCCACGTGATCTTTCAGAGAGAGTCTCCTCTCTGCCTATTTCTGAGTAGAAGGCCAGCAATTTCGAAGTAGGGGTTACGTCGAATACATGGACCTTAGTACTCAACTGGTACTTATATTTTATCGACGCTGAAGGACGAAAGCAAAGTCGACCTCGGACGAAATGCTGCTAAGCATTTTGTTTGCTCGCTGCCTTGCTCAATAATAATAATAATAATAATAATAATAATAATAATAATAATAATAATAATAATAATAATAATAAATGCCCGGATGCAGTACCAGGCAGTGGCCAACATGGTTTCTGATCTTAATTGATTGGAAGTGTTATCATGTACATTGTTTTGTCTTGGTATAAAAAGATGGGCTACAGCAAATATTCTGCTCAATACCACAGATTTGCTTGTCAGTTGTTTGACCTTAACCAGTTGAGCATGCCCCTTGGTGGCTGACGATATGTGCATCTCTGATCATGAGCAGATGCAGTGGGGGAGCATCATAGACATGTGTTGAGAGGAATTATTTGGGGTTTGAATAATTCACCTTTGGAAACATGGGTGCTTTGCTCAACATCCTTAAACAACCCTTATTCAGGGACCTTTTCAGCGGGATGGGCTACTCGACCTGAAGAAAATTCTA
>NC_068999.1:37946279-37949375 GCF_001194135.2 Octopus bimaculoides | reverse complement strand
ATATATATATATATATATATATATAAATGTGTGTTTTTGTATATGTATATTAATATTAATCCTATTTCATATATTCAAATAGACAGATGAGTGTCAGTGAATGTTTGTCTCTGTGTGTGTGTGTGTGTATTCATAACATGAAATTTATTTTAAAAAGAAACTTCAAAATTTGTAGCTTTGTTATTCACGATTTAGTGATTTGTTAGAAGCAGACCAAATACTTCAACAGAGCAGCCTTTGATTTGGTTGAATAGTGTAACATTATTATGCACGTCTCTTCGAGTTTCACTCACTAAGTGTTCGAAATATTTGAACGAAAAATTCAGTTTTATCGTGACAAACTATTAAACATGAGACACAGGTTAAACGAAAATTTGTGGTTAGTCTCATGCTTGTAACAAGATCAATACGGCGGTTGACTCGCGTCAGTCATTTTAGAATCTTTTAATAAATATTTCTGTGTTCGCGTTTACAAGATGTTAAGCTCAGAAAATATGCTTAAGATAGAATTCCTTTGAAACAATATATTTTTCATCGAAATATCACAACCGTCGTCAATCCCACTGTATGTTTGGTACTATATCTTCTAGCATAGTACCTATGTGGATTAAATAGTAGATATAATACGAAAAATTAGTTTCTGTAGGTGTTTCAGGAATAATGCAAGAGATTGGTGATGCTCGAATCACTATTCAAATGGATTCTCAGAAAGTGCAAATAAGATGTAGAGTTGTTATGTGTAAATATGTACTATGTATAAGCAACTATTGATTTCTAATTATAATTTATGAGAAAATGATTAGACATCATAATTCATTAAATACAAAATTTTACGATATAAGCCTACTCAAGAACGGTAAATGCCGAATTACGGTATTTAAAAAAATATTTTTACTTTAATTATTTCGGTAGTAAAGGTTATAGGTAAAAGTTAACTTGAATTATTATAAAATGGAAAGTTAAGACATAATTTTACATATTTTTTAAAGAATTACTTAAAAGCAGTGTGCTTCCACTTAAACATGGCTAAATACTGGAATATTTTCCTAGCAGATGTTATGGAGTTACACTCTAGAAATTCTTTCCCTGATTAGCCTACTCCATATATTTTTTTTTTCATTACCATTCTTCAAATATTCGTGTAACGTTCGAAATTATTATCTGGGTGTTCTTGTGTTTTTCGTCTTCTTTCTTATGTTTGTGCATGTGTGAGTGTGTAGGGGGGGAGTACGTGTTATGCTTATTACTATCATTTCATTTTTACTTTTTGCATTCAATCTTTTATCAAACTATCCGTTCATTGAGCACTAGAGGAATTGCCGTCTTTCCGAAATGCAATTTGGGGGAATAAATGAATAAATAAATATATATAAATAAAAACAACATAAAGGGAAAAAACAAGAGGACAATAAAATGTATCAAGAGATATTGAAAAACGTCATGTGCCTGAAAAAGGCGGGAGTAGAACAGATGAAAGAAGAAACATGAAAGGTGAATATATATATATATATATATATATATACATGAACACGCACACATCAATACATATGCATGCACATATATATATATATATATATATATATGTATGTATACATATATACATATGTGTGTGTGTTTATATGTGTATCAAAAGAAGGATGAAAGCGGTGACATCAAAGGTAAATATGGCGGACAAATCTTCAACCCGAACGAAGGAAACAATATACATGACCGACATGCGATAAACTCAGAATTACCCACTACTCTCTCTCTCTCCCTCTCTCTCCCCCTCTCTCTCTCTCCGTCTCTCCCCCCTCTCTCTCTCTCTCTCTCCCTCTCTCTCTCTCTCTCTCTATATATATATATATATATGTGTATATATATATTATGTATAGCCCTCTCTCTCACACACAACGGAGACAAAAAAAGGCTGGCACTGCGGTTGGTTTTGGCGATGGTGGAATTGGAGAATTAAGGTTGGCATGCTTGATGTTAATTTCAGTAAATTTTGTTATTCTTAGTCACATAAGCAAAAGGGAACTTTATCAAAGAGTTATTGAGATATCAGGAATTGGTACAGGTTAAGAGAAATCTGGAACTATTTTGATTAAGTTAAAGTAAAAATATGGGAAGAAAATGAAAAAAAACAACAGTTAAATGTATTTATATATATACAAATAGAAATATGGATATACATATGTGTATATGTACCTGTCTGTATGTTTGTATGTATATATGTATGTATGTATGTATGTATGTATGTATGTATGTATGTATGCATGCTTATGCATGCATACATATGAGGGGAAGATTAATGTTTATGTGTATAAAACCTGTTTACTGGTCGATCAAACTGCCCTAACAATAGATAAGACACGTGATAAAGAAGGAAGAAATATTAAAGTATTTTGAACTTGTTTTTGCGTTTTTTAAGGACGGTGATGTAGAAGAAACGTGGAAATACAAATCTACATATATACGTGAATACGTTCGTGAATGCATACATAGATACATACATAGTCATCAGAGTATAGAAACGCACACACATACATGCATACATACATACAAATATGCATGTATGTATATAAATATACATATAAATTATATCACACAAAATTCTGGCACCAACTGTAACTATTCAGAGAAATATAATATTGTCAGAAGATATCTGACAGGGATTACATACATAACAACAAAAGGAATATTAGAGTAACATTCCATCTGCAATAATAACCAACCTTGATATAGTTATTTTGAGGGAGACAAATGAGGGATAATCCTAAAAGCATGATTGCCCCTACACCTGAACTACCCTCCAAAGTCAACAAGAAAGAGAATATTCATGGACTCGAGACTTAAAGCACCCCTACACTGATTATAAACACAGATTTGTACCAGTAATTATCGGTGCCCTGTATTATGTTTGCCAATGTCTAAGCGACACTCTGAAAAGGAGTGATTCTTTTCAAGCAAAAAGACCCGACAATCGATGTAGTCTCTAATTGACAGAGCAAAAATGTGCAAGACTTACTTAAAGATAGACGTATACCAATTATCGTTGCTGTTGGTCAAATTCCTTTGAATATGGTATCGGTTTCTTTGTTTCAATTCACCGCC
>NC_068999.1:37944716-37946032 GCF_001194135.2 Octopus bimaculoides | reverse complement strand
CCCCTCGCAAACTTAAGGACACAGTAATTGTGTCAAGGCCGACAGGAAGCGGTCCAGCTTCCTAGGGCTAAACGGCAGTAGTGTGTTCCCTTATTGGGATTGTCACATTAAGTTGACAATATACTACAACTTTATATATATATATATGAATCAAACTGGTTTGATCCATACATGTAACTCCCAATAAATTGGTTGAGTGCCTTTCTTTCGTTTGTCCACCCACTCGTGTGTGTGTATATATATACAGGGTTTCCGAGAAACCCTGTTATATTCTACTCTGAGAAAAACTGACCCCAAGAATTCAGCGGAAGAATAACATTGTTAGCGGTGCGGAAGAAACTTGTGGGAAACGTCAGATATCTCTCACTTTCTTCACGGCATAAAATCTGATTCAACGTTCGGAAGTTGTATACTTAACCTCCAACATATAGCGGGTAATTCTCCCTCAAATAACAGAGCCCATTAAGTTAAAAAGTAATATAATCTCTAATCCGAAAATATTTAGACAGATTTGTTAGTTCCCTCATTTCTTTTGCTTCACCTAAGCCAGCTCCGCCAGAGTTGAAGTGTATTTTAACATGTCGCCGACAACCATACACTTCATAGATACCAGCTGTTTTTTTTATTGATTTTATGCAACCAGACGTTATTATATATCCAATTTATGTATGTTACATACTTTCGCCGCATTCTCTCTATCAAAGTCGTATTTTTATCCGATGTTTATAAACATGTGTTATCTAACGACTACTGAATAATTTTAACATCATGCTTGGGAAGAAATCTGTATATTTTCTTGTTGGTATGTGTGCAATAAATACTAAAATAAAACAACTCATATTTATAATTTCTTAATGTGGTTGGTCTAGCTAAGAATTCCTTAATTTTCTACATATGTGACAAATAAATATCTATTGCAATCTCCAATCCAAACACAGGCATTTAGTTTTAAAAGCTATTAGTTAATTCATTATATTACTCTGGACTTAATATATTCGAGTTATGTGTACTTGAACAAGTTTACGTGCTCATACTTTTTTGTGATACAAACTGTCAATATGGATGCTGAAGAGATTTTTCATAATTTTTCGTCAACGAATTTCTCCTCCGAACACAGTAATCCATTAGCAAGTCTCACATAAATGATTTTAAAAGTGATAAACAAACAAAGTAACATGGGTGCCAGTTTCCTTAAAAGCAATTCAATTACATTGTTTATTATATTCGCTCGGCGGTTGACAGAGTCTGCAAACCCTATCAAGTACACACACACACACACACACACACACACACACATACACACACACACACACACA
>NC_068999.1:37931534-37943842 GCF_001194135.2 Octopus bimaculoides | reverse complement strand
CTCACTCACTCACTCACTCACTCACTCACTCACTCACTCACTCTCACTCTCTCACTCTCACTCACTCACTCTCTCTCTTTCTCTCACACACACACACTCTCTCTCTCTCTCAAGTCTCTCTTTCTCTCTCTTTAATATTGTGTATTTTCTTCTTTGTCTTTTACATACCTTCCGTCTCTCACTGTACATACATTTATAGATAAACAATTCTATACAAATATACGAGTCTTTACATATATGTGTGTGTGTGTGTAAGTATGTATATATATATATGTATATATATGGATATATATATATATATGTGTGTGTGTGTGTGAGTATGTATATATATATATATATATATATATATATAAACGTACATACATACATTCATTCATCCATATATATATACATATATATATATATATATATATATATATATATACACGCACACACACAAAAGTGCATATAAAGAGTGCGTGATAAGTGGTTGTGTTTGTGTTTGGTTGAAAGTGTGTATGCGTACGTGTGATCGTGTATGTACGTGTGTGTGTGTGTGTGTGTGTGTGTGTGTGTATGTATGGTTGTAGGAGCAGAAATAGATTACAAAATCCGATCTCATCAAATGATAGTCGCATACACTGAGATCTCATAGAGAGTACATAAATCTGGAATGACCACACACCTCCCCACTCACTCGCTCGCTCACTCAGTCATTCAATTACTCTCTATGTGTGTGTGGTGGGATGTGTGGGTGTGTATGTATATATATTAATGTTTGTTTTTACGTTCAGTTATACTAAAAACCATTTTACATTAATCTGATGGGTTATTCTATACATTTGTAGAGTACAAATTTATTATCATTAAATAAAAATCTTGTTGACAGTGATTTCGAAGTTTTGGCCCGCTAAACCATCGTCGGACTGCAGTGACTTCGAAGTCACTGCCGGCATCATTCTTACTTAACAGTAATGTATATATATATATTTATATCGGTTAGGATAAATACCCCACCACCACCACCACCACCATCACTTCAGTCATGAACGACCAGGGTGTTGCACCCAGAAAGTTCTTCTCCGCGGCACATGTCCAGGCAAGGTTGTTTTATGGAAGATCAGTCAGTCGTCGTCCACGTGTATCAGTCTCCCCTTTCTACGCCACCAATGTTTTACAAAGAAAAGACAGAGGCCGATAGAGCTTGGCACCCGTGACGTCACAATTCATATCTACAGCTGAATAACTGAAACAATGTGAAATAAAGTATCTCGCTCAAGAACACAACACACGTTCCGGTCCGGGAATTGAACTCATTACCTCAGGGTTGTAAACCCAACGCTGTAACCACTGAGAAATATATTAATATTTCGCTTAAGCATAATGAGACTAATATCCTTGTGTAGAATTGAATATGTGTATGGTCTAGAAGACAATGTTATATGAGTATAGAGTGGCAATAGAAACAGAGCTGACAGCTGAAAAGCAAATGTTATATAAAGAACTTCATTAGCTAATAGCTGTTTCTGCTATAAGATATAGTGTGCTTTTATTGAGCACCAGGATAACTTCTTATAGCTTCATCAGAGCCTTGAGTATGAAGTGCACATTATTTAGGAAATTTACATTTTCAGAACATACAGGCATAATAATAACAACAACAAGAATAAAGATAATACTATACACATTCTACATATTCTATATGTATGTATGTATATATATGTGTATATATATATATATATATATATATATATATATATATATATATATATATATATATATATATATATATATATATATACATACATGAATTTATATACATACCCATACACATATACAGCTGCATTTACGAGAGCCTTTGAGCGTTCATTTTCATCACTAGTTCTATTCTAAAGTTGAAAGGTAAACTTCAAGAGAAATACAATTTACCTGAGTGCTAAACGCTTTCATGTCGCTAATTTATGTATTAAATTTACAGTGCAGAATGAAATTACTTAAATACCGTCAATTATCCAATGTGTTTCCGATATTTTGCATCACACAGTTTTTGTTTATTATTATTATTATCATCATTGTTATTATTATTATTATTATTATTATTATTATTATTATTATTATTATTATTATTATTATTATTATTATTATTCCTATTGTTTTTGTCGTCGCATTCAGATTATCTGTCGCAAGAATCAATGTAAATATCAAAGTTAGACATGAAATTAACGCTAAATGCTGTTAAACAATCATCATTAATCTAACCAAAGTTGTCATCATTGTCATCGCTGTGATCGTCATTGTCGTCGTCGCCATCATCGTCGTCATCATCATCATCATCATCATCATCATCATCAGCTTCGTCATCTTCATCATTGTCGTCAGTCATGATCACCATTATCCGTTATCTTCAACTAATCTTCGACAATATTACCAGACAAGGAACCGAAGAAAGTAAAAAGCAATGCAATGATTCTATCTGCTGAAATTAGCAAGAAAAGTCAGTCTCTTTTATATTAGGAGGAGGCAAAGATATGTGTAACTTGAAAAATCAAGTTTTAGATTACAAACAAATGACAGTTTCATCCTATTAGATTCATCTTTAACCTTTACTGTTCTCAATTTAATTTGACCTGTGGATAAGCGACAACATCCTCACCATTAACTATATCAATTCCAAACAAGAGACCGTGCCTTTATTGTTCTTTCATTCTGCTTAGAATTGCAACCATATCAGCCATAGAAAAACAGCTTACTGAATTTCAAAGCTGAAGACTACATTAGCTGCTCTGTTTCTCATCCCAATGGTTCGCAATGAGGGAGGTGCAAAGCCTTATCTAATATGTTTTAATAAGCATCTTATCATGTTTTGAACACTATTTCTTTAATCAATACACTTATATTTTTAATCATTTTACAAAGCTTCTGGAGCATTTTAACAGCATGTTTTAATTTAAATTTGTTTTCATTGCGAATTAAATGGTAGATTTTGTAGATGAATACCAAACATGAGATGATTTTTTAAAAACAAAAGCAAGACCAACGAAAAGAGACTTCATAATATAAGTCGTAGGCATGATACGGAAGCCGTGGCCATTCCAAATGAAAGCGATATCTTTAAAAGGTTTGGAATTGCTGGTTTAGACAGAAAACACATATACAGTAAAAGCTGGTGAGAGGTGAAACTCGTCTGATCAGCGACCCGTTCAATTAGGAGTGGCCTGTCTTTGATAGATTTAGATATGGCGTAGATTTCTCTTCACGATGTTACATTTAATTGAATGTGCTATGAAGTTCGTCTTCAGATCCTACATATGGCTAGCCAACTTTGTGGCTTTGTTTTTGTCCATGTTTCAAAATGAAGTCTGGAGGTTTGCATAACTGCTTTTAAAATTGCCTTCACATAAACCGACGTAATTCTAAAAGTAAACACGCCAACCACCAGTCTTCTTTCCGATATATAGACAAAAATAAAGCCACAAAGTTGGCTAGCCATTTATGGGATCGACGCATGAAAATACATCCTGAGCATATTTCAGAAATCATCTGAAAGAGTTAAATGTCAGAGTAACAACAGACGAATATAACGTGACAATACATTTTGGAATACCACAGTTAAAAATTTCCATTTCTCAACTTGTTTATTCCTGGTTTATTTTGGAAATCAAATTCTCAACATTTTCGTGTGGAAATCAATTATATATTGGCATTTCCTCTCTATCATCGTTTCATACGCTACCACGCACGTATATATTCACACTTAAAGATATATACACATAAAGATCTCTCTCAGAAACACACACACACACACACACACACACACACACACACACACACACACACACACACACACACACACACACACACAAACACACAAACACATACACATGCACACACACACACACAGAGGCACGCACATACACACATATACATGCATACATACACACATACATACATACATGCTCATACATACATACATAAAAATTCACTAGATTATAGTTTAAAGCCATGAATGAAACTGTAAAACTTTCTAAGACTTTCTAGTAGATTAGTATTTAAGTATATATGTTCATGTCTAGACATGCAACTCTATGCCTACATAAAAGAGAAAACTAGTATTCTGTAGTATTCCCGAATCTCATAACCCTACCATTTGCAACATAAATGCACGTGGCTGCTGAGGGCAGAAGACCGAGTTGTCACCTGTGCAGGGACATAAATCATCTTAAATCAATACTCATGCCGACATCATCATTACCTCCACCGCCGCCGCCGCCGCTGAATAATAAATTTGTACGCTACTAATCTATACAGTAAACCATCAGATTGATGTAAAATTGTTTTATTATAATTGAGCGTAAAAACAAACAGTAATATATATGTGTGTGTGTGTGTGAATGTATGTATTAATGACGGGTTGTTATCACTCCCTGTCTACTAGATTGACTCAAAAGGCATTGGTCAGCCCGTGGCTGTATTAGAAAAGCTTTTTCTGAAGCTGCCAGAGGCTGTAGGAATATATCTGTAACCACACGGTTCCAACGCGAAAGATTTCTACAGATTCGATGCAAAAAATGCACAATATTTACTCCGGTGGGTTTTGATCTCAGAACGTGAAGCCCTCGAATAAACACCACTGGGCATTTTCCGACGCTCTAATGACCTGAAAGTCAATCGAAGAAAAACTCTGTCAATACACAGAAAAAAATTCATAAAATATTTGCGTCTATTATTGTTCATGTTTTTGTACTTCTTCAAAGGATTCAATACTAAAACGTGTACAAAATAACAATTCAAAAACACTAACTCGATTATTTCTGCTAAAAAGAGATATAACATGTTAGAAATAGCTCATGTTTTATGCATGTGTATAAATATAGGTTATTAAATAATATTAAGTGTTTCAATACTTGGCTTTTCACATTAGAAAACTGAAAATGTCCATAGATATTATGGGAGTCATTTTCTCTCTTATTAAGCAGATGGCAACAGGTTTGTGACTATATTCAAACATATGCAAATTGTACTATCTGAACTGAGAATAGTAACATGTTTGCAAAGATATGTTTACGAATGCAGATATGTACATACAGGCATATACATACATGCATACACACACACATTCATACACACGCACACATGCGCACAAATACACACGCAGACACCACACACAAACACACACACGTATATATATATATATATATGTAATATATACATGACCGGATTCTTTCAGTGACAAGGCTTTTATCGACCCGATGTTTTCGTAGCCCAAGGTGACACGCTATGAGACCGAACTCGGAAAAATGTGGTTGTAAGTCAAACTTCTCACCACACAGCCGTGCCTGCGGTTATACATACGTATCTGTGTGTGTGTCTGTGTGTGTGTTTGTGTGTGTGTGTGTGTGTGTGTGTGTGTGTGTGTGTGTGTGTGTGTGTGTGTGTGTGTGTGTGTGTGTGTGTGTTTGTATGCATATTGTATATGCCTCTGCGTATGTGTGCACATGTACATATGTACGTATATATATTGATGATTCTCCAAAATGTTTCATTCTACTAAACTCGTTTAATTAGTTACAAGAAGGATTCGATCACATGAGAGAATATATTGATTCCAAATTTTGGCACAAGGCCAGCAAGTTCGTGGGTGAGGGTAGATCGATTACATCGGCCCCAGTGTTCAACTGGTACTCATTTCATCGATCCAGAAAAGATGAAAGGCAAAGTTGACCTCTACTGAATTTGAACTGAGAGCTTAAAGACTGACGAACGTCGGTTAAGTATGTTGCCGACTTACATAAAGGAATATATTGAGAACAGATTCGGAACTAGATGGAATGCATGGGATTATACCTGCTGTTGGCTACCTTTAATTAAGGTATTTGATTTTGGCTCTCTTTACGTAGATTTAAGGAGGACAAGAAGCACTGTAAATAAAAGAAAAGGAAGAAGACGGGTGAGAGAAGTAAATGCAAATTAATTGAAATATATGGTATAGGAAAAAGCGGTAGAAATATTTAAGGATTGTGAAAGACAATAATGAGGGCAGAAAAAAAGTAGAGCAGTCCATATATTTATAAGAAAAAACATTAATGATTGTCGATGATGGTTTACACGATTAAAGTGTATAAAGTACGAAAGTGTGATAATCAGGACGTGAGGTAGGAAAAGTGCGAATATATCAGGAGTGGAATTATGTCTAAACCTAAATCATTAATATATGGGGTGAAGCATAAAGAGATTCCCTAGAGATAAGACATTTCTACAAGAGGTGCGTTTTATATTTATAACATTAAGTAAATGGAGAATGTATATATAACACTATCAGCGACTATGTTCATCGGAAATAGACCTGCATTGTACCGAAAGATAAAAAAGGAAACGGTGAAGATATATATATATATATATATATATATATATATATATATATATATACGTATGTACGTATGCATGTACATACATATGCACACATACAATCGCATAAACAGATACATAGACACACATATATGGTTACTTAAGTTTGTGTAGAGGGGAAAATAAATCGATAAAAATTCTAAGAAAAACTAAAGATAGAGAGGAAATCAGTTAAAGGTGAATTGGGAAGTTAGATAATAAAAATAATAATGATAAAATCTGGGCCAGGTAATCGTAATAATGATCAGCTATTCAAAAGAAAAGTTAGAGTAACGGCTTATCCATTAGAAATAGTGTAATAAATCTATAAATTGCTACTCTAGATGAATTAATAAACTGGAAAACTAGAAGGAATTTTTTTTAAAAATGAAATAATCTCTAGAATTAAAATAGAGGCAATAACGTTGTAGTGGTTTCCGAAATCTAATAAAACTAAAAAGGCGAACAAATCTGGCTAAGGAAGAGTTTATTGATAAAAATATCTATGGAACTATTTTCAAATAAAACTTATTTGTTTGACTGTAAACATAGATAAATAAGTTAGTATATAAAGAGAATTGTAGTGAAAGAGAAGGTGAGGTAGAAGTAAATTGAAGCTGAGAAAAGGAGTGAGAGAGTGAAAGAGGAGAAGATATATGTAAGGGGGAAAAGGAAATGAAACGATGTTTTGCTTTAACTAGGTGAAAGTGGAATCAATTGAATTTGAATAAATCGCAGCAATGACCTTTTTTAGCAGAAACTAGAGTACCTGGAAAGAAGTGAGCTGCCATCTTGTGATAGCCTCCAATCAAGCCTTACGGTCATATTGGTGTCCTGTCGGCACACACTCATTTTAAGCATACAAAATGGTTTTCAGAAATGTTTCTATATTGCAACATCTTCAAATTTTGTCGTCACTTATAAAAAAATATTTAGCTTGTCCTGTGAATGTTGTAGCAAAGTATGAACGCTTTTAGAATGGGGCATCGAATTATGGATCTTTTCTAGTGTGTTGTTTACATTGAATATAGAGAGGTCATTTACTGCAAAGAGATACTTGGAATCCGATGAGAATTGTTAGCTGGAATATGCTACATCTAACCTCTTTATCGCAAGAATAACGGTACATATAACAGCACATCAACTCAAAAGGAGTATTTAAGTGTGGTATTTGAACATGAGTGTCGGTTTTACCTGAATATATTCCTTTGTTGGATAGAGAATGGAAGTGCAAGCAATGGAAACGGTGATGTGAAGACCGTTTCAATACAGAATTAGGCGAGGATTGGCATTGTTTCTGTGCATTTTACAAAGTAGGAAATTGATGCATCGAAATCATAAATTTGTAGTTGTTGATGTAATTAAACGATGAGGCAACAAATATCTTGAAACTTGTTTCAAGCCAAGATTTTGCACGCTTCAAAATTACAATACTGAAATACGCAGATATTAGCGTGATGACATCATATTTCCTCTATCTGCTCCATATATTTGAAGGAAAAAAGGGTTTCATGTGCAGAAACTTGTACATTTAGTTGATCTACCATTCTAAAACCCAGAGTAAATACAAGGTGGTGTTATAGAGCAATATACTTAATTTATAGGCAACAAACCGAAATGACGATCATGTTCAATTGCAGTTATCCGACAAAATACGTCATTATAATAGCAGTTTGAGAGAATGCAAACCTGTTAATTGTTCTTTAATTACTGGTAATTTCCAATAAGCTTCAAAGTTAGTTCCACCTTCCTCTGCTATCGAGTCAGTTGACACTTTTAGCCTTGAATCACTGAAGCTAATTCCAGACATCACTCTAAGCCTCTGTTTAACGCGTTAGTTCAGTTTATTGTACAGATATTAATCTATAAAGAAAGTTGCGCATTTACGAGTATTACCTAAATAAAATCGATGATTCATTCCAAACTACAGCGTGTTTCGTGCCACTGATATAATCAAATTACACCTACATTCTGTGATCGGGTTTTATGTATATGATATGTTAATCGAGATGTGCGCAAACTTGTGGTTAAAACATGTTTCTAACCATAAGTATGAAAGTAATGAAGTAATATCTAAAATTTGCGTAATTAGAAATACATGAAGATAAATAGTAAAACAGACAGACAGAAAGAAAGAGAGACAGATGTATAGATACATAGATACAGAGACAGACAGACTGAGAGAGAAGGATAGAGCGGGGGGATTTGAGAGAGAAGAAATCGAAACTTTATACAGCAACCAAAAAAAGGTTGAGGACTGCACAGGAAAACTTAAATGGGGTTCGAAAACCTGTACAAAACGTTAACAATCTCCGAAATCTCTTCTCTTTATTATTTTTTTTCTTTTCCAATTAAAGAGTTTTGTGATTATACGGTATTGGTTTATAATTAAGTCCATTAAGTTTATAATGAAGACCATTATATTTAACGATAATTACAAGAAATAGAAAAAAAATCTTGTTTATGTTGGGTTTTTTCTTCTTTTATTAATATTTTTTTCACTGGCAAGTCAATAACCGACAAATTATTTCATATTTAAGTTTGTAAAAGAATTACCCTACACACTAATATATATAATTAAATATGTTTTTGTTAATGTTTATACGCAAATTTATTTATATGAGGCTTTTATTTTTCTGATGTGCTTAATATACAAATAAAAATTATTAGAAATTATAACAAAGCTACTTTATAGCAATAATACTACGTCTATGCTGTAAATCTGGATTTACTGCGTTGGAATTAATGGAGCAAGTTACCTTCAATTATCTCGGAATTTTTATTACCACGAAGAAACACAAGAACTGAGAATCAAACTAATGAGTTTATAATTCATGGTTTGACCTTGTAAAAGCAGAAGAGAAATGTTTCTCAAATGACACCAGATACTCTTTTCTTTAAAAAAAAAAAACACATTCCAAATGAATTTATCCGATAGTGTAGTTGAAAAGAGATGGGATGGCAACAACTGGAAGATTATTGATCCTGTCGATTGGAGTTGCTTGACCTGGGGTTAAATAACAACGTAACAATCTCCTACAATCAGAATGAAATATGAAGGCGTTAAATGAAATGAGCAAATGGAAAACAAAATCTTGAAAAAGTTGAAACTTCCTGTGTGATCAAGAAATCTCTTGGATAGAGAGATCTGAGATTCATGGAACGATAGTTATTTCTATTGCACAGTTTAGCGCACAGACGAGTGAACGGTGACAGAGCATGAGGGTTACTATGCGATGAAGATAGTGTATCAACTCTAAGAGGTTTTGATATTATCAGAGCAAAAACATGAATGACAAGCTTGGAAACCTCCATTTTCGGTTTGCTGAGCAAGCGTTAATGGAAACTTGGGCTGTTACATAAATTATAATAGAAGTCATGATTAAAAGGAGCGATTGCTGCCGTATGGATTTCTAGCATTAATACAAAACCACATATTTTAAATTTACTCTCATACTTGTTTATTATTTTACCATTCCTTGACGGATGAAATTACGTTGGCCTCAGTTGGATTAGAACTCGGTAGGATGTAACCTAAAAAGTTACATCAGTATAATAAAATTCACACTAATATTTATTTCGAACACAAAACCTCGTATTTGAGAAAGAAGTTTTCTGTTAGAACGATCCACTTACTTGAGAGATGCTTTATTTTAAAGACCCTGTAAGAATGAACCTGGCAGAGCTAACTTGGCAATGATTCTTCGTTGTAATGTCGGTTTCAAATTTTGGCCCAAGGTCAGCAGGTTTAAGAGAAGGACTGTGCATTTTGTGCGGTGTGCTAACGATTCTGCCAGCTCGCCGCCTAATTCGTGAGATGTAATATTACACACACACACACACACACACACACACACACACACACACACACACACACACACACACACACACACACACACACATATATATATATGTTATAAAATACATACACACATATATAGGGCGGCGGTGTGCTTAACTAGAACACATAAGTGTAGACATCGCTGTTGGTCTTGCGTGTTTCATTGATAAATCTGAAAAAGCAGACAGAAAACATTTGAACGACTAGTTTCCATCAACTGCTCGATGGATCTAGATATACCACACCAACGTCACCAGTTGTTCCGATAAATTTATATCGTTTTATATTCACTTTTTTATCACTATGATATAACTGGTTCAATACTTTTACAAGCATCTCTCCATCTTTCTTTCAAGTTCATTATCTTCACTGAGGTATTACCTACGACCAAATCTTGTTTGCGTTAATTTCGTATCCTTTTCCTCGATGTTGGATTTTATGTATGTATGTATGTACGTATATATGTATGTCCAGCAAATATTTATCTTGAGTTTAGTCAAAATACATCGGTAATATTTGTTGACTGTGATCTCGACCTCAATACGAAACTCAACTCAACCTCCAAATAAATAGGTGCCCATACATTACAATTTACTCGCCGATACGCACGCGCACACTTACTCACACACAGACACACACACACACACAGACACACACACACACACAGACACACACACAAACACACACACATACATATGTGTATGTGTGTGGACATATTCATATATGTAATACTGTTGAGTGGAAGTTGCTCTACGTGTGGAAACTATGGCTACCACGTATAAATTCACTGAGTCATTTTAGCTATCGTTCTACCTCAACAAACAAATATATAAAATCCATTGTCGAGAGAACATATTTTAGAGATGACAAAAGAAGAAATAACAAAATTTTATTCGTTTGATCTACCGAATGTCCGTCATTTTCGATTGGTAGGTTCTTAATGGTTTTTGTTATATTTTTCATTGATAGTTTCGATCTAGGCTTTCGGATTTCTTTTATTTTTTGTATATGTTTCTGTTTTTATCCATCCTTATTTATTTATTTATTTATTTTGACAGCATTAAACTTTAGATTGGTGATAGGGACAAATATTTGTTAAATAACTTATGAAGAATTACGAGAGCGTGGAGTGTATGTATGCAGATATTTAAATATCTGTTAAATAAGTTATGAAGTGTTAGTGTAGTGTTGAATTGTGGGTATCTACGCATACACACACATACGTATATATATATATATATATATATATATATATATATATATATATATATATATATATATATATATATATATATATATATATATATACAGTTATATATGTGCTGTGTGAGTGTATGCGTGTGTATGAATAAATGATTGAATATGTATATGTTTTATTGATTAGTCGAGAGTTTGTACTTGATTGTGTAACAATGTAGAAATCTGTGGCTTGACACATGAGAAACATAAATTTTAGATTGGTTTCTTTAGCTCTTACTCTCCCTCTCTCGCTATGTGTGTGCCTTTGTGTGTGTGTATGTGTGTGTTTGTGTGTGCATGTGTCTGTGTCTGTGTGTCAAACACAGAGGCGTTGGAAGCCAGGCTTTACAATTTTAGTACCCCTCGACGAGATATTTAATCAGACAGAGTGCACAACATCTCACGAGGTAGTTGTTGTTATGATTTATATCTATTGAAACTTAAGAAAGGGAAAGAAGGAATACACGTAACTTTTATATTGCAAATTTTCCCCGCGAATTAGGGTTGTGTGGTTAAGAAACGCAATTTGTAATTTCGTGATTTGAGGTTCTGCTCCAATGCACGTTACATCGGACTGTTCTCTTCCATTATATCATCCGGCCATGCTAGGGCACCGCCTTCAGTTGAGTAAATCGACCCCAGGACTTATTGTTTATAAGCCTAGTACTTATTCTATCGGTTTCTTTTGCTGAAACGCTAAGTTACGGTGACGTAAACACACCAGTAGGAGTTGCCAAGCAATGTTCGGGGGAGACACACAGCCACACAAACATACAAACATACACACACACAGAGGTATATATGTGTGTGTTTGTGCATGTGTGTGTGTGTGTATATATATATATATATATATATATATATATAT
>NC_068999.1:37928750-37930047 GCF_001194135.2 Octopus bimaculoides | reverse complement strand
TTCTAATTTTGCTGATCAGTGAATGAACTTCACTATGATTTACATAAGTTTGCGAAGGCGAAACAGGCTTCTTTAACCAGCTGGCAAGCTACTTCAGGCTGATGACGAGGAAAGACTCAGAAACATGTCCCTGAATGCTGGCTAGGCTGTGTGGAGGAGCTTGTCTCCCCCTCGCAAACTTAAGGACACAGTAATTGTGTCAAGGCCGACAGGAAGCGGTCCAGCTTCCTAGGGCTAAACGGCAGTAGTGTGTTCCCTTATTGGGATTGTCACATCAAGTTGACAATATACTACAACTTTATATATATATATGATAGGTTTCTTTCAGTTTCCGTCTACCAAATGTACTCAAAATGCCTGCGGCTATAGTACTATAGTAGAAGATTGTTGGTCTCGTGGTTGGTAAGCAAGCAACTACCACACACCCACTCCTATAGATATATATTATTTGTATACCTGAAATCATTTAATGCTGTACAGTAGTAATAGTAGTAGTAGTAGTAGTAGTAGTAGTAGTAGTAGTAGTAGTAGTAGTAGTAGTAGTAGTAGTAGTAGTAGTAGTGGTAGTCGCAGTAGCAGCAGCAGCAGCAGCAGCAATGAACTCTTGAATGTAATAACTCCAAAATACGGATCATTTATTATGTTTTGGAATCATGCGTAAAAATGCTAAGCGCCTAGTGTTGCTTATTATGGCTGGATGATATAATATATATTTATGTTTTGTAGTTTTATATGACACATTCTACCAGTATCCGAAGTTTGAAAGTGTTTCGTTAAGACTACAAGTGTTGGCCGTCAAACCATAAGGATCCTAGTTCTGTTTTGTAGTTCTGTTTTCATGTTGTTCTTCGTCTCTGACCATTGTGTCTATATCGTCGTCCGACATCAATGTCTGAGTGTAGTAAAAATTAATCTACTCCGCCAACTCAGAGCCTTAAAAGGAAGAGAAATGGTCGGCCAAAGTCTGGCTCGCACGTGCATCGCTAAGCAACGCAAGGAAAAAGAGGAAAAGAAGCACGAGAAAGAAGAAGAAAAGAGCAAAGCAATTCAGCGAACGGGCGCTGAGAGCGTCGCAACACCTGTGAATCCAAGGCCTCCCCTTACCACCACTAACGCTTACGCATTGGAACGCAGAGGAAAAGAAGCACGAGAAAGAAGACGAAAAGAGCAAAGCAATGATTTACTCGTCCAAAAGGCGGTGCTCCAGCATGGCCACAGTCAAATGACTGAAACAAGTAAAAAAGAAAGGGCACTATCATGCTATTAGCTGTCAGAAGTGAAAGTGCTCACTGCTAGT
>NC_068999.1:37925106-37927924 GCF_001194135.2 Octopus bimaculoides | reverse complement strand
ATATATATATATATATATATATATATATATATATATATATACGACAGGTTTCTTTCAGTTTCCGTCTACCAAATCCACTCAAAATGCCTGCGGCTATTGTACTATAGTAGAAGATTGTTGGTCTCGTGGTTGGTAAGCAAGCTACTACCACACACCCACTCCTATATATAATATATATTATATGTATGCCTGAAATTATTTAGTGCTGAACAGCAGCAGCAGCAGCAGCAGCAGTAGTAGTAGTAGTAGTAGTAAGCAGCAGCAGCAGCAGCAGTAGCAATGAACTCTTGAATGTAATAACTCCAAAATACGGATCATTTATTATGTTTTGGAATCATCCGTAAAAATGCTAAGCGCCTGGTGTTGCTTATGATGGCTGGATGATATAATATATATTTATGTTTTGTAATTCTGCTTTGTAGTTCTGTATTCATGTTGTTCTTCGTCTCTTTGACCATTTTGTCTATATCGTCGTCCGACATCAATGTCTGAGTGTAGTAAAAATTAATCTACTCCGCCAACTCAGAGCCTTAAAAGGAAGAGAAATGGTCGGCCAAAGTCTGGCTCGCACGTGCATCGCTAAGCAACGCAAGGAAAAAGAGGAAAAGAAGCACGAGAAAGAAGAAGAAAAGAGCAAAACAATTCAGCGAACGGGCGCTGAGAGCGTCGCAACACCTGTGAATCCAAGGCCTCCCCTTACCACCACTAACGTTTACGCATTGGAACATCCAACAACAACAACAAAAACGCAATGCATTAAAGTGCCCAGGTTTTGCTTCTCAAAGACTACACAAATATTTTAAAAAGAAAAAGCATACACATATTTATATGTGTGTGTGTAAATGTACGCACAGACCTATATAGCTGTTTACTCTTTTACTCGTTTCAGTCATTTGACTGCGGCCATGCTGGAGCACCGCCTTTAGTCGATCAAATCGACCCCAGGACTTATTCTTTGGAAGACTAGTACTTATTCTATCGGACTCTTTTGCCGAACCGTTAAGTTACGGGGACGTAAACACACTAGCATCGGTTGTCAAGCGATGTTGGGGGACAAACACAGACATATACACACACATACATATATATATATACATATATACGACGGGCTTCTTTCAGCTTCCGTCTACCAAATCCACTCACAAGGTATTTATCGGCCCGAGGCTATAGTAGAAGACTCTTACCCAAGGTGCCACGCAGTGGGACTGAACCCAGAACCATGTGGTCAATAAGCAAGATACTTACCACACAGCCACTCCCGCGAATATTTATTCTACGTCTATTTTGTTTGTTTGTGTTTAGAGCCAGTTCTGTGGATATGAATTTGCATGTGAAAGAACTGCAGCTCACCCTTGTCGACAGCAAAAGAATGTGGAAACCTGCCCAGTGGTCTGCTGCGACACGTGTTCGAATTACAATCGAGGTATTTTATTCCATGAATACATATCTTTGTATTCGTTAAATGTATAAATTAAGTCGATATATGTGTATGGATGTGTACGTTTGTTTGGTTGTGCGTGTGTAGCTTGTGCGTGTGCGTGTGTAGCTTGTGCGAGTGAGTGTGTGTTTCATGTAATTATGCGATATTACCGTACTCGCATGAATGATTTAGCTTCGAACCGGAGTGTGATTAATTGGTCTTTCATTGGTTTTAAATCGATTAGAGATTAAGAGATATTTTCATAGGTATGCACATAGAGCTACACAAACATAAAAAATAATCTCATGGGCATATATACATACATACATATACTCTTTTACTCTTTTACTTGTTTCAGTATTTTGATTGTGGCCATGCTGGAGCACCACCTTTAGTCGAGCAAATCGATCCCAGGACTTATTCTTTGGAAGCCTAGTACTTATTCTATCGGTCTCTTTTTGCCGAACCGCTAAGTTACGGGGACATAAACACACCAACATCGGTTGTCAAGCGATGTTGCGGGGATAAACACAGACACACATACACACATACATATGTATATACATATATACGACGGGCTTTTTTCAGTTTCCGTCTACCAAATCCACTCACAAGGCTTTGGTCGGCCCGAGGCTATAGTAGAAGACACTTGCCCAAGATGCCACGCAGTAGGACTGAACCCGGGACCATGGGGTTTGTAAGCAAGCTATATATTATCATCATCGTTTAACGTCCGCCTTGCATGCTAGCATGGGTTGGACGATTTGACTGAGGACTGGTGTGTGCGTGTGTGTGTGTAATATATATATCTATATATATATATAGTAATTATATATACATATATATATATAATATATCATATATATATATAATATATCATATATATTTATGAATGCATATGTATATGTATAAGTATGTATATATATATATGTGTATGTTTGTATATATATATGTATGTATATAAATATATGTAAGTATATATATATATCTATGTATTTACATTATCATTACGCTGGGATAACCCGATACTGTTTTGCACGTAAAACATAAACAGGTCGTGACTGCAGGTTTACGTTATTCAAAAAGTTTTAATTTTGATGGTGTCAGTAAATTATACTCACCTTCTACTTCCCCTAGTCTTCCACCTCCGTCTACCCCTCCTCCTATTCCACCAGCTCATCTTCATCATCATCATCATCATCATCATCATCATTGCTCTAATCTACATTATTTCATACCGACCAGTATTTTTCTCCACGTAAACAGACGAATATAGATTCTAATTAATTGCATATAGCTAAGATGGCTTCCAGATGATGCTAACTTGCCTCCAGAATATACACATTTACACAATAGACAATATACATACATACATACATATATATATATATATATATA
>NC_068999.1:37921651-37922315 GCF_001194135.2 Octopus bimaculoides | reverse complement strand
TTATTATTATTATTATTATTATTATTATTATTATTATCATTGTTGTTGTTTTTATAGTTTTCTAATGTTTTCGCATATCTTATCGGTAACGCATTTTTAAATGTTCACATTAATAAATTTTTGTCATTTCAAGAAAAATATAATTTTTAGCAAAATATAAAAAAAAAAACTATAACACTTTTTAAGTAAAACCTGATTACTAAAGATTTAATAACATACAAATATAAATGTATTTATGTGTTATTAATCTTTATCGATCAGACTAAATATCGATCATCGTATGGGAGTTATTATGTATAAATTTTAGGATTCGTCGTCCACATTATATAACGTTTAGCGAATATTGGAATTAGCAAAAGAATTTAAGTTTTGCTTTTGTAGTTATTTTCTATGTCGTTGTTTCTTCGTTTTATTTAACATTTGTTGGTTTTGTGTCGAAAAGAACGATAATGGGTTTCTTTTGAAATATATTCTACTTGGCGAAACATAATTATTCAAATTTAATCAACTGAATACGCATGTGCAAACAAATGGATGCGCATATTCACGCATGTTCTATGTACGAATATATGTATGTAAATACGTATATATCGATACTTGCTGAGTATATATGTGTTTGTGTGTGTTGGTATATATATATATACATACCAACATATATATATAT
>NC_068999.1:37919212-37921474 GCF_001194135.2 Octopus bimaculoides | reverse complement strand
TCATGTATATCATTTTCTATCAAATTATCCATCTACGTGTGTGCGTGCGTGCGTGTTTGTGTGTGAACGTATATGTGTATACATACATATGCAAATATATTTTCATAGTCATAAACACCATGTGTTTCATAAAACCATTTTACTCACACGAGTTTTTATAAGATAGAAGTCAGGCAGTGGTGGCCAGTGCAGCCACCTCCAAGGAAATACAAAAAGTGATTGGTGTTCTACAGGGCACTGTCTTCGGGGCACAGCTATTCATAATGGCGTCTCAGACATGCCTTCAGCTCCTAAGATAGCCACTCCTGCTAGCAATACAGACAATACAAAAGTCTCTCAAAGAATACAAGATCCTGGAGATTTCACGAACTACATCAGGATTTGGGCTCAATATACAGGTGGGCGAAAGAAAATGATATGCAGAGTAACGCTGGAAAATTCCAAGCCCTTCGCTATTAGCACAAAATGTGTAATGAAATGCAGATATGAAACAATGGTCACGCAAACAAAGTTAGTGTGTGACCTGGGCATTGACAAGAGTAACGATGCATCTTTCCCGGTACATTTTACTAAGTTGTCAACAAAATGCATACTAAAGAATAGGAAACAAGTATGTTCTTTGAAGGACATCTGCTTAGACTACTGCTTCCAACTATGGCCACTACACAGTGCAAAATTAACGGTGCAACTCGAAATAAACCAGCGAAACTATACAAAGAAGATCGACTGCATACGACAGGTCAGCAAGTGGGAACGGTTGAAAGCTTTACGGCATTACTTCCTTGAACGAAGGCTGGAAAGAAATGAAATGATATACATTGAGAAAATGAACGGGGCGCCTCTGCCTAGTGGCAAACATTGCAAGATAGCCATCAAGATATTGGACCAGACACTGCAACAATTTGGGTTTCAAGGGCCTATAGTTCTTCAGTATTCTCCCAAAATTTCTGCGAGACAGACATGGGGGTGGCTGTAGGCGTCTTCAAAATAAAACTGGTTCTCTTATCCAGAGTTTCTGACGAGCCTACCTCACGACAGGAAATGTAGGGGCAGCAACATTAAACTCTTTTATTCACTAAATGCCATAAATCAGAAAAGCTTTCAAGTGGTGAAAGTGTAGCATAGCTAGCAGCAGTGCTCCAGCATGGGCTCAGCTTTCGAGTGAAACTTGTTCAAGAATTAAAGTATATACATGTGTGTGGGAGAGAGGTGTAAACACATATAAATATGTATATATGACCACTCCCAATCATATATAAGAGACAGGGATAGGATAGTTCTCTCAAAACTTTGTTGCGAGAAACAATTCACAAAATTCGACTAAGATACGTGCACATTCAAAATGAGGACCTTTGTCCTATGGTTCCAAAATACAGTAAAAGGGATAACATTTTACTTTAAATAGGACAGAAATGCCAACAGGTTGCCTAGACATTGCTTTCAAAATCACACATTAAAGAATTGTATACCAGCCGTGAATTTACAACACCATATGAGTAACCTGAACTGTACGAAGGCACCTTAAACATAAAACCATATTCGGGACTAACGATTAAGTCACATGTTCACTTACGGAGGGTGTGTGTGCAAGTGTTTGAAGAAGGATATAATTGCTTTATTTTCAATAATGGAAAAAAGAAAGATACCACGTAATGTACGTGATGTTGTTACTGCTGTAAAAAAATTGAATAAAAACATATTATTGTAAAATATTGACGAACGAAGCAATATGAAATTACTTCATTGCGTTAAATTTTAATGACTCTACAAGGAAAATGATTTGAAAATTCCGCCTAATGACATAATCCCAACATTGAAAGAGCTCGAATTATAATAACAAATTAATTAAAGTAGTAGTAGTAGTAGTAGTAGTAGTAGTAGTAGTAGTAGTAGTAGTATTAGTAGTAGTAGTAGTAGTAGCATTGCTGCTGCTGGTGGTGGTACTACAGCACACATACACAATACATTCAAACACACATACATACATACACATATGTATAAAAATACATATGCATGCATGTATATATGTACGTACGTACGTATGTATATAATGCAATAGTAATCAAAGAAGGAAAGAAGGGCGCTGCAAATAAAACCCCCACTTATGTTAGACAAACAGATTACTCCGAACAATATGCAAATATAAGGTTCTACCGGTTAGTACAGCAGTCCATATAATGTTAGACAATTGCGTACTGATCCCAGACACGCTGAATATTTATATATGTATATGTATGTGTATATATATATATATATATATAT
>NC_068999.1:37912914-37918791 GCF_001194135.2 Octopus bimaculoides | reverse complement strand
ATACACATATATATATGTTTTTGTGTCTGTTTTCCCTCACCATCGCTTGAGAACCGATGTTGGTGTGTTTACGTCCTCGTAACTTAGCAGTTCGGCAAAAGATTCGATAGAATTAGTACTAGGCTTACAAAGAAGAAGTCCTGGGGTCGATTTGTTCGACTAAAGGCGATGTTCCAGCATGGCTGCAGTCAAATTACTGAAACAAATAGAAGAATACACACACGCGCGCGCGCGCGCATATATATATATATAGCAAGTGTTAGGAATCCAAGAGACCATAAAATTACCTTCAGTAGCAGAGAGAATGTGACAAGTGAACAGTGAAAAATGGAGTTGTTAGTATGACATGTTTTCACCGATTTACTCTTGTTTCAATTAAATATGATTGAGAAATCACCTAACGCGCATAAGAGCATATGAAAGAGAAACGATACAGACATATCGATCATAAAATACGTATTATATAATCGATATGATTGGATTATTGTGCTTTTCCATGCATGTCTTGATGGATGTTATATATTTTGTCAGCAGAACGTTGTCGAAACAATGCAAAAAAGAGGAATATGTGTAATATTATTTTCTACTATAGGCACAAGGCCTGAAATATTCGGAGGGGGAATAAGTCGATTATATCGACCCCGATGCTTCACTGATATTGATTTTATCGACCCTGATAGGATGAATGGTAAAGCCGGCTACGGTGGAATTTGAACACAGAACGTAAAGATATACGAAATGCGGCTAAGAACCTTGTCCGGAGTGGCAACGATTCTTTCAAGCTCACTACTTTAGAATACGTGGAATATGTGTATATATATATATATATATATATATATATATATATATATACATGTATATATAGCAAATGAAAGACAGAAGACAGGATACATATATAGTTGTTATTCCTTAATTATTCATTGAACGCATAGATGCAGCCACATGGATTATATATGACTTTAGTTGCGTATTGTGCAAACAGTTATGCTTCTATTAAATCTATTATTTACTCACACCTAGCCTCCATCACACCCATACACACATATACGCACAAGTATATATGTTCGTGCATCTGTGTATGTTTGTATAGGCACAAATATGCGTCTACAAATACGTGGAAAATTGCACATATGCACAGCCGTACATACACTCATACGTACATAAACACATAGGCACATGAGGACGTACATACATACACACACATGCACACACATACATGCATACGTACATGCATATGCGCATGCCTATGTACATGCTGGTGTTTTAAACGTGACAAATTTAGTATTTTAAAAACATGAAATATTTATGAAAAGACAGAAAAGCGTAAATAATAAATGATAAAAATTAATAAGAAGACATTCGACGTAAAATACAAAATACATGGCGAAAGCAACTGAAAACAAACGAAACGAATGATGGGAATTGTGATGAAACGTCATCTAATGAGTTAGCAATTATATATTCATTAAAAACAACATGTGAAAATTAGTCGATGACATTGTAATGGCATGTTAATGAGATGTAATGGCGACGACGACGACGACGACGATGACGATGGAGAGGATGGAGAGGATGATAGTTTGCTACTACTAATACCATGAATAGTAACAGCAGTAACATAAATAATAACAATAACAGCAATAACGGTTTCAAATTTCAGCAGTGGGTCTGCAGTTGTTGAAGGTGGGAAGTTAATTGCATTGACCCAAGTACCTGACTGGTACATATTCTATCGGACCCGGAAGGATGGAAGTCGGCATCAATCTCAACAGAATTTCAACTATGGTGATTTGAAGTGGGAAATGTGAAGGTTGTGGATGTGATACTAATAGTAATTGGTGCACTTGGAAGTATCAGCACTCAGCTACTAACATGACTACAAAAGATTGGTGCGAGTGTGAAGATAGAACACCTACAAAAATCAGCATTGCTTGGAACTACAAGAATTCTTGGCAGGGTTCTTGAAGCATGACCAGTAAACAAGTGTCACTTTAGTCTGCTGGCCGTGGACAGCTGAAAATTTCAGTCATACCCAGCAACATAAGCTGTGTGTTTTCATCATATGGCAACAACAACAATGATGATGATGATGATGATGATGATGATGATGATGATGATGATGATGATGATGATGATGATGATATATGTATAGATAAAGAGAGACAGACAGACAGACAGACAGAGAAACAGACGGTGACACACATACACACACACAGAGAAACATAGACAGAAGACAGAAAGACAGACACAGAGATACACAGACAAACAGCTAAAGCAGAGGAAGGCATAAATTTCAGTCTTGAGTCGTGAGATCTTGCAATTCTCTTCCACGTGTAGCAATCTCTTCTGACAATGAACATTAAATTCGTAAAAATCAGGAACAATTTCGATGAAATTTAGATGAAACTTCGCGAAGTAGGGTAAAAGACGGACCCGTTATTTACAGGTGTTCATTTAATCGAATAATCTCTCATTATACTTCACACTAACAAGAAAATAGTGGATGGGATCGAACGGTAATCCTTATGGAATTAACTGAAGTTCCTTTCAAATTCTTGTTAGTTACGTCTTAGTTTACGATTCCTCTCATGTTATGTCTTTACACGCAAGTCTCGTATCTCCTTGCAGCTATGTTCCTGTACGCTCAGATGTTGTATCTTCTTCCAGTCTTGTACCCTTCAGCTTGATTTCTTGATTCTTCGAAATTGAATACTTCATTTTTACCGCCTAACAAGTAACAAGACCAAGATATTTATTCTTACTTAGTTTTTTGAAAACAAACACTTTTCATCTAAAAAAAAACAAAAAAACTTTGGCAGTGTACGTCTCTCTCTTGCTTTGATTGTCCGTCTGCAAAAGGAGATAATTCTGCTTCTATTGGATTTATCCTATTTGTTTAGTCTAAAATAACTAGAATCTTAACTATAATAAAAATGTCTCGTAAGATAAAACATTTACAATTAATTGCTAGTTAAGCAGCATTATTGCTTGTGGATAACATATATTTATTACGAATATATACATGAGGAATTAGTTTTATTTAATTTGAATTTAATAAACAGTTTTATTATGAAAATTACTATTCATGTCACTGTTCCAAATAAGCAAGGAATTTCAATAAAGTAAAATAACAAAGTAAAATTGTTATTGTGCCTCGAATATAAACTGAAATCAGAGTTGCAAAGTGATGCACCGAATATTCCAAGACACGGAACTGTTAATACTCTAGCTAAGTAAATAGAACTCTTTACCACTAATAATATGCAAATACGGCAGTAAACAATCGACAGGTTGCAGAATAGTGTTGCTGAGTCAAACTGCTATGGGTATAGAGTCAAATAACATCAACACACGCACTGTTCATACAAAAAACGATAAAATAAAATATTGGAGAATGTAGTCGTTGGTATGCAAACGCAGAAAGAAAATCGAGAAGTATTTTGGCTGCAATATCATTGTCTGTGTATTCAGGCAGGGCTAAACTAGGCCTGTACAACAAGAATAGCAACAGCAAAGGTGGCAATAAGAGCAGTAACAACAGTAACAACAATAGCAACAGAGACAAAAATATGTTTTCAAAAGGAAGAATAGTCTGTTATTGTTATCAAAGCAATATTCTACCATTTTGATGAAATCTAGTAGTCAGAATTGTAAGGCAAGTTGCACGCTTCCGGTGAGGAGGTGTTTTGATTTCCGGTCCAACGTCACAGAGACCGGATTCAAACACATGTTCAAAAGGAAAAATGTACATATAAAAAAAATATTACAACAAAATAAAACGTGTTTTCTATAAGTTGATGAGTTTTTATAGAATTATATATTTCATCTAAAGAGTTATTGAACTGGTTTCGATTTCCGATAGACTAGAGAAATACTTTTCGCTCTAGTTATTTCAGTATATTCCCGTCTCCCCTGCCCCTGTAATTAATAGAGCCTCATTCTCTTTAATTGTAAATTTGTCTGAGGAGAAACTGAATGATATTAAGCTTGTGTGTGTGTGTATGAGATATAGAGATATGTATGGAAATGTATGGAAATACATCTGTATTATTACTTCTCTCTCTCTCTCTTTCTCTCTCTCTCTCTCTCTCTCTCTCTTTCTCTCTCTCTGTACAACAGAGCTAATAGTGAGGGATTATCAATACTTCATAAGCTCTTTCTTGGAACACCAGGCTAACAATAGTTTCGATTAGTGAAGAACTCAAAATATTCTTGTGGCAGGTTCCCAGGATATAGTTCATCCCAATTCTGTATAGTAAATCCGTGGTTGGGCAGCAGTAAACTATTTTTCTTTTGTTTTGTTTTTTACACTGAATGATATTTTATAAGACAAAGTATAAATAATGGTCCTTACATATTTTCTTTTAATAGAGCAAATTTGAGTTACATTAGTCATTAGTCATTATGTGTACGTTACTGATAGGTTTACTCAATTGATGAGTTGAAAAAATTTGAGCGACCTGCAAGAATTAGTGCTACTTTCGTCAGAACCATTTCTGGTTATTATTATTATTATTATTATTATTATTATTATTATTATTAATATTATTATTATTATTATTATTATTATTATTATTATTATTATTATTATCATTGTTGTTGTTGTTGTTGTTATTGTTATTATTATAATAATAATTATTATTATTATTAAGGAGGCGAGCTGGCAGAGGCGTTAGCACGCTGGGCAAAGTACTTAGCGACATTTCGTCCGTCTTCACCGAAAACCGAACATTGTTATGGTGACTAAAGAAGAAAGTACATGTATGATAATCGATATAGCATGCCCCGGTGACAACAGGATGAGAAGAAGAAAAAATAAGCATCTACGACGATTAAAATGGGAAATACGAAGTTTATGGTAAATGAAAAGAGTAGGCGTGAAACCAATAGTAATTGGTGCATTTGGAAATATCAGCGCTCATCTACCAACATGGCTGAAAAAGATTGGTGCAAGTGGGAAGGTAGAACACCTACAAAAATCAGCATTGCTTGGAACTGCAAGAATTTTTCGCAGGGTTCTTGAAGCATGACCAGTAAAATAAGTCTCACCTTAGTCTGCTGGCCGAGAGTATAATACAAGACCTCACTCGAATTTGTTCCCACGTAGAATGTCCTCATCCAGGACCGCTTCGTTGTGAAGCAAACTTCTTAAACACACAGTAATTCCCGTACCTGTTATGTAATACTTCGATTCGATCACTAATTGGCAAATACGTATTCGAAGAAGATATATAATTTGACAGAAACATCAAAGCAACTCTCTGCCCATGGTTAATGAGAATTTATTTCAAGAATAATATATAAATAGACTATAAATAATATACAAATATACAAATACATAAATAGTATGAGCTTCGAATAAATGGATGCATCTAAATATACAGAAGATGTTTCGATTCTATTAGGCTTTAATGGCGATCCTTCGGAAGATAGTTTCGCATTAGTTTTAGATCAAAGCTAGAAATATATTATTCAACCGAACCCATTAATTCGTGTATTCTATGCTGCTGCGTGTAAGATTCCTTCACTTTCATATCATCTAAGCAGGATGATTGTGGCGAAAATTGCAGCTACAAAATTATATTTCCAGTTGACGTTTGTTTATTTCAAAGTTAAGGGCGCGTATTTTTTTTTTTTTATTCATGACAATATGATGTTAATTATTTTATGAAAGAAGCATGATATGCTTTGCTTTTGAATACGAACTAACCTGTTGATATATCAACAAAGATTTGTTGGCTGAACGTCATAACATAAGCGATTCAAAAAAAAACTGAATTTACTACAAAATAAATAGGAATTTGTCAACGACAATTGATATTTCCTAATATATATAAGTATATATATATACACACATACATACTAAAATACATATAT
>NC_068999.1:37906592-37909763 GCF_001194135.2 Octopus bimaculoides | reverse complement strand
ATATATATATAAAACAAAAAAAAGCATCCTATTTGCAATTCATTCCACCTTTCTAATCTATTAAACAGAATTGTTTCTTTTGTCTAGAACTGGCTTCACAAGAAATGCATATCAATGATCGACAAGAAATAAATTTTTTCTGAATAATTTAGATATTACGTTTGAGCACAGACATTTAGTTTTCAAGTTGGGATAAGTGCCATCTTAAAAGACGTGATTAAGATTTCAGATTCTTGGGGAGACGTGGTTATATAACATTAATGCGAGGTAATACGAGTTTGACATAGAGAATCTGAAATCCTATGTATTGCTCAATTGATTCCATAGTTAATTTGTCTGCACAATACAACAAAGTTACAAAACAATAATATGAAGGTAAAGAAGTCCCAAAGAATGACACTGTGAACACGATGGTTGCCCACATGTTAAATTAACATGCTTTGCTTGGTAAATGTAATATCATTTTTTGTGACTGTATAATCCTTGGTATTTCTGATTTTATTCCTTAAATATTTTATATAATACAATGTCTCCTTCAACGTGACCGGTGTTCGGCCAAGCCTCACCTTTCTTTCTTGGTTCGACTACCATCCGTGCAACATCTATATTCCTTCCCATGCCTGTCATCTCTTACGTCCCTGAAAAAAATAAATATAAAATGCACGCAACTATATTCTCAAAATACGTAGGTATAAAGCCTCCTGCGTTTACAGCGTCTACATACATATACACACACAAACATATATACGTACATACACATGCACACAAACATATATATATACACACAATTATATATATATATAAAAAAAAAGCAATGAGTGACCATGCTAGGAATAGAAAAGTCAAAGACAAATAAAAGAAAAACAAGAGTACTAAGCAAAAGCAAGTTATGTTAACCAATAAACACCTCGGCGCAATGGGCAACTCAATTTACTTTTTTTGCGTTTGACTTTTCCATTCCTCTTCTGGTGACTTGTTGGATGTTTATACCTTGCTGTGATGTAAAACTTCGTGTTGATAATTTCGGCCTGATGACCAGCTAGCTGAGAAGAGTTCGTTGCGTCGGTCTTAAGAAATTAACTTCACCTCTTATAAATTTCGGACCTATACTTGATTTCTCAGTAACGCCTCGAGAACAAATGTTCTCTCAACCAACATATATATATATATATATATATGTGTGTGTGTGTGTGTGTGTGTGTGTGTGTGTGTTATTTCTTTACTACCCACAAGGAGCTACACACAGAGGGGACAAACAAGGACAGACATATGGATTAAGTCGATTACATCGACCCCAGTGTGTAACTGGTACTTATTTAATCGACCCCGAAAGGATGTGTGTGTGTGTGTGTGTGTGTGTGTGTGCGTCATTGCTTACATTTCGTCATAACTGAGTTGAATATGTGTCACTGAAGAGGTTTAAAGGGATCGAAATACGTTAGTTGCCTTCGCGAAACTTTAAAAACCAGATCAGCTTCAATTTCCCAGTATAGTGTTAACTCCATTGTTCTTTCTTTGTTTTTCTTTTCAAGATTTGAAGCGCACTTAGGATTCATTATCTTTTAGCTGACTGAGTTATGTTCGTTAATACAAGTTGTTCAGCAGAATAAGTACAATAGGTGCGGCAGAAGCAGGTGTATCAGTAATTTGTATACACAATGATTTGTTTTTTTTAATGATATTTGTCATGAGTGTCACAGTATTGAACTCTCGGTCTCATCCCCTTGCTCTGTCTATGTATCTCTTCTTTGTCTTTCTCTCATTGTCTCTGGCTCCCTCCCTCTTCTCTTTTTCTCTGTATTTATATATATATATATGTGTGTGTACATGAATATCTATGTATGCATATAAAAACATATATGCATTCATGAACACATTTTATGCATACATGAACACATTTTATGCATACATACATAGACACACGCACACAAATGTATGTATGTATGTATGTATGTATGTATGTATGTATGTATGTGTGTGTGTGTGTGTCTGCTTGTTTTAAAGAGACAGATTAACATTGACATTCAATGTTTCAATGGCTTACAAGATGTCATGAGACTGATTTATTTTTAGCGATGGGGCCGAGGCGCTTTATATATTTTTGTGGCTGTTCTTTTGTTGGTAGAATGTAGTAAATGAAAATCATATGTCTAAGCAGAGATGAGGATCAGTTTTGTTGGAAGAGGATGGAAACGGACGGGAATAAGTAAGGAGTCACTCGAGGGAAAAAAGATATTTGAGAGAGGTCTCTTGATGTCACGTGAGCTAGCCCCACATTCACTGATTACGGGTTGCAACAGGTCTTATGGCTCAATGTTAAGTTCGGTAGTGCATGAATTTAGTAGAGTAAAAGAGAAATAAATCAGCAGACAGCAAGAGGAAAATACTAATTTATAATTCCACCAAACAAAATTTCACGAATCCTCCGACTTTGGCAGGGATTCCATGACAACTACGCCTGTACACAAAGCACAAGCGAAGAAAGAGACAGAGGTAGAGAAATAGATTGCTCTATGATCTAATTCTCTCTCTATTTCCTTAAGACAGTAGTGTATGATTTGTTAGAATCTTGGCTGCTTTTTCTAGCCGATCACCCACCCACAAAGAGATACAGTCATTTGCTTACAGTCCACCAAGTGTAAAAGCTTCAAGTGTTAGTATCTCTGGTGAAAACACTTCACACTTTCGGTCGTACGTTTAAATAACACTTTATAACAAATATTTAGGAATTCATAATTTTAGTTTAATGAATTACTTTTCAAAATATTAAATATTTGATAAAATATTAAAAACAACTTAAAAAGAATCCACCGAGTTATTTTCAATTTATAATTTGTAGAAATGATGGCTGTCATTGTGTGTTGATAGAAGAATCTGAATGACGTTGACTCCATAACGGAATGAACAGATAAAATATGGAAACAACAGGGAATTGTCTGAAATATGAGGCTGACAACCTGATATCTTTCGCCGCGTTTGGTTGGAATAATGCTGCGCACTCGCGCTCGCATGTAAACATTCACACACGCACGCACGCACGCACACACGCCTACACAAACATGTGTATATAGATATACATATGTGTATGTATGTATGTATGTATGTATGTATGTATGTGTATATATATATATATATATATATATATATATATATATATATATATATATATAT
>NC_068999.1:37903287-37904135 GCF_001194135.2 Octopus bimaculoides | reverse complement strand
TATACAGATAGAGAGATAGAGAGATAGATAGATAGATAGATATTTGTATGTGTGTGTATGTATGCATGTATGTTTGTTAAGAATTGTATGTATTTCTCATACTGTATCACATGAATGTTTATAGACAGAGACATAGAAAGGAAATTAAGACGAAAGTGAGACAGAGAGGGGGAAGAGAGAGAAAGAAATGGCGAGAGATATGAGAGACAATGGAGGAGTCGTAGAGGGAAAGTGAATGAGAGAAAAGAAGAGGAAAAATAAGATATATTTAAATACATAAAGAAAGAAAGAAAGAAAGAAAGGAAATGAAACACTGTTTCAATGGCGGCGACAGATTGTCCGTGTTATACGGTCGCAGGGGGATAGATAGTTTATACATGGTTTGCTTGCATTCCTCGCGAGATATCGCTCAGTGACTCTCATCGAGCGCGAATTAGAGACATTATTATTGCTACTGTTGTTGCTGTTGTTGTTATTAATTTTGATGTATTGTATCCGAATCTACAAGTAGAACAGCTAAGAAGATAATAATAATATTTTGCTATTGTCATCATTGAATGTCCCTTGCTGAACTGACTGTGTGAATAAATCCTTAAGATATAATTAAACATTTGAGTCGATCTTTCATTTATCGATTGGAACACAAAACAAATTTTGAGAAAACGAAAACCGACTCGCCATTATGAGACAACAAATGCAAAAAACCAAGACAAAAATATCGTTTTGTAGCGAGGCATTTCATTTGATTGGAAGAATTGGTACTTATCAGTTGATACATGCATGCATACATACAGGCATACATACAGGCATAAATACATACAGACGTATATATATATATATATATATAT
>NC_068999.1:37899949-37902821 GCF_001194135.2 Octopus bimaculoides | reverse complement strand
GTGTGTGTGTGTGTGTGTGTGTGTGTGTGTGTGTGTGTGCGCGTGTGTGTGTGTGTGTGTGTGTATATACATACGCTTGAACACAGATACATAGGTAAGCACTACATTAAGTTATGTCCGTTCTCTTTTTGAAACAGTTGGATGTCCTATGAAAGAGATTCTCCACGAATTCGACCCAGTGTAACAACCACACACACAGAGATATCTTATGTCAATTAATATGTAGAAAATAATGACGAAGGTTCATCAACCTTCATTTGCTGGTAGGGTCCACAATGACGACTTCAACTGTTTACCGTATATCTGGGGTTTATTGATAATGACTGAGCCCTCTCTTTTAACCCAGGTCATTCCTGATTAAGTAGATTTATGGTAAAAAAAACGTTCCAGCTGTGATCATGACATTTACTATGTACAGTATGACTTCATCAGTCATTGAGCACGTTTTTCTTTTCTTTCAAGTTAGTGAGGAGGGATTAAAGGAGTGCTGAATTTGCTACTATTTCTGGTAAATCAACTTACCACGTATAGGATCTCTGATTGGCTTGAACTTCTCAAAACTACATCGTCTCGCAGGTGTTACATTCAACACTGAAAATCGAGATACCGTTAAATCTACAGTGCTGTCACTTCTCACAGCTTTGAACTGTTAACGCTCGATAGAATGCGACATTGGTCGTTAGATAATTTGACCTCAGTGTTTACAATAGACCACTTGTAACTAGATACAAAAAAAAAGAAGAAAAGAAACTATCACACAATTAGCCAGTATTTCACCACACTACCATACTATATAAACTCACTGAGCTGTAACACAATACACAGAGAACTTGGTTCTTTTCCAAATCAAAGAAAATTGAGTTTGCAATGTAACTGACATGGTTCCATCAACCAGATGAATCTTCGATAACGTTCTGTCGATGGTGTTTAAAGCTAACCGAATTAAACACATTTCACTTCCTATGGTATACATTATTCATTTCCAAAGAGCACAGAGGTGACAGACTCCGTTCTAAGTGACATTACTGTGTTTTGTCATATATTGCTTGTCTGTCGATTTAAAACTTAATGTACTTGTGTTGTTTCCTCAAGTAGATTCGTAACATTCTTTCACACAGCACAGTAAAACCACAATTCTCAAATTATACTAAACTGTGCTGGGTGTCGTTTCAACACCTGCCGACCAATTTCTAAATCAACTTATCGAATCTTAGCAACTCTGCAATGCCGTAAACTGATAGGAATCCATATCCTAATGGAACTTCGTCTCTCAAGTCTAGACAAACTTCTTTTATATAGCAGACATCTGGTTTGCGAACGACTAACACACCACTCAGGAACAGGTGCTGAGGACTCTACAGTCAACGACACAACTACACATCCAGTGTTGATAGGTAATCACTATACGAGGTTATTATTCAACGAATGGCGATACTTCAATCGGTAATGGAGATAACCTTCCATAACGGCATAAATGTGTGTGTGTGTGTGTGTGTGTGTGTGTGTGTGTGTGTGTGTGTGTGTGTGTGTGTGTGTGTGTGTGTGCGCGCGCTTACGTTTGTGTGTGTGTGTGTATGGATTAGAAATAGAAAACACACTTATTTTGCAGGAATATATCGATATTTTTCCACAGACGAAAACATCGTTCAATAGAAAATGTCAAAACAATTACAACATCGATTACATGTAAAAATATTAACATTTAATTCGTTAGGCATTTTTATTTTGTTGTTATTGCTGACGACGACGACGACGACGACGACGACGATGATGATGATGATGATGATGATGACGACGACGACGATGATGTTGATGATATTGCTCGTTATATTTATATTTCACATGTATATTGGTTTCTCGTTTAATATATTTTATTACTGTGGAATGCTTTAGTCTGCTTTGGTCTGGTTGCTTCGGTATGGACGAACGATATTATTAATGGTTGTTGTAGGCCCACTGCAGCAGAAAAAAATTAAATTTAGTACGATTTGTCTTATTAAAAACGATGCTGTTTCAATTCCTACTCGAAGCAATTTCTTTCTGCTTGCATCACGAATACTTTTCCAAAAGCCATCACTTCAAATAGTTGAGGTCAATAATCACAACCAGCCCAGAAATATAAATATGTTCCAGTCAATGAGAAATCATAAAGTATATTTAGTCTGTTTATTGTTGCTATTCATATTAATGTTCTTTAATCTCACGTTACTCCCAGAAAAGGAGATCAAATACGATAAATCGGTGACCATCCTATCTGTTTATCCTACATTATTCTTCTAGAACTACATTATAAAATGGTAAGCATAAACTCCATCATTTTTGACGGGTACTATGCTTGTTGGAATCATAATCACAACCCAAATTAAACCGAGAGATTAGTTTCACTCAGCTTTTACTCTAGAGGACTGAACGATATGTAGCAATACTAAATTGGTTGGAAAAAACGTAATATTTTTATCTATGTCCAGGAACTTAGATATAAAATGAACTGGTGTTAGTTTTGTATGATGTCAGTTCGTGCACTTACAGAATACGTCCTACTGTTTCATGACTCCCAGGATGTCCAATATATAAATATTGAATTTCTGCAAATCCGAGTCTATTTAAGGAATTGATTCACATGTGAACTAGAATATACAGAAGTTGTGTGTAGACCTATTTGGAGAGGTGGGTTTAGGTATTAAACGGGGATTTACTAGAAAACTTGCTTCAATGCATTGCACACAGACATTCACACATACAGCAGCAGGTAGACATATACATATACTTACATATTGTATATATAAATATATCCACACACAAACTCTTGCTTGCCTGTATTTAGCACATAAATATATATATATATATATATATATATATATATATATATATA
>NC_068999.1:37898546-37899199 GCF_001194135.2 Octopus bimaculoides | reverse complement strand
TATATATATATATATATATATATATATCATATATATGATAACGAACATACAGTGATATTCATTTCTTTTGTTCCTAGTGATTATCTCGTCTCCGTATAAACCCTGGCAGTGGCGCTCCTTCAGTTATATCTAATTCCGTTCTCATGCCATTAATTCAGCCAATCCTAAAACTCTTACAGAAAAACGCTAAACGCCTTTAATCTGATCAGTGAGATGAGCTCCATCCTCCAACACACACCTGACGCATCTTTATATAAACCTTTTACTTATTCAGCAAGCGGGGCTGCCAGCTATAAATTACTGACATGGACAACCTTCTACGGATTTCTATAGAATTACACGTGCTTGTATGAATAGCAGTCAGAATTCAATCGAATTCCATTCCACTGTATTCACGAAGGAAGGACACATTTGATAATGTAGATTTAGATGTTGCCTTATATGATTTTAAAAATATAAGGAGAAGGGCGAAACTGTAAGATTTTCCTTATTATGCGCATGTAGCATTGAAGTGGGATTTGGAGCGCAGGAAGAAAGGTTATAATAAAAGATTAAATAAATTTTCAGTGTGCTATATTAATTCAACTTGCTTAAATGTGCACTTATTTATAAGTACAGGCTTACATACATATATATATATATATATATATATA
>NC_068999.1:37890382-37897408 GCF_001194135.2 Octopus bimaculoides | reverse complement strand
TGGCATAGTGCTGTGATCCTTCAGTTTTTTTAACCCTGTACAAGAACTCAGGAGGCTGCACATATACGGAGCTAGGAAGGTAGGTAGATAGATAGATAGATAGATAGATAGATAGATAGATAGATAGATAGATAGATAGATAGATAACTGTGTGTGTGTATCTATATATACATACAAATAATCATGTACACACAAACACACACTCACATATATTTTCGTATATATACTCATATGTATACATATATGAAAATATGTAGGTAGGTAGGTAGGTAGGTAGGTAGGTAGGTAGGAAGGTAACCTGGCAGGCATGGGTGTACATGTATTCATGCATAAATCAATCTTTTTTCATTAACAATAATTTCAAAACTGCGTGGGCCATATGTGTAATACCTCCATCGTGTTTAGCCATTGTAATCGTAATGCTTACAAATATACTTGTCTACACACATTCAAATTCAGATGATTGTACCTGTCTATCAATCTACACACTTATATGTATGTGTCTAATTCTGTGGCTCTGTGTCTTTCTGTGTGTGTGTGTGTGTCTCTCTCTCTTTCTTTCATTCTCTCGTTATATATATATTGTTTTCTTGAAAATTGACTCGCTATTGACTTTCATGAATAAACTCACCATCAAATGTTTCCCAATTGCCAACAGTATTTCATGTAAAAAATATATACCATATACATGTGTGTGTGTGTGTGTGTGTGTGTGTGTGTGTGTGTGTATGTGCGTGTGTGTATGTATCTTTCTATGTACGTTCACCAATTATAAAAACTAATAAAATTTACATTAAAGTGATAGGAAATTTAAAATAATCTCTTGGGGAAATGGTCAGACTTTAAATTCATAAACAATTAAATAATAAATGGGAGGCTGGGACATAAAAATGCCACCAAGTAGCACACACCACCACCACCACCATCACCATCACCATCACCACTATAGCCACCTTCACAACTACTATCACCACTGCTACCACTACCTCCATTATCACCACCACCATTCGCCACCACCACTATCCTCCACCACCACTATTGTCATCATCGCAATCACAATCATCACTCTTAGTCATGTTGTTTCCACAAAATTCCATCAAATGAAATCAGGCGACAATTGTCTTCAGGCGACAATTGACCATTCCTAACGCGTGAAAACCACTCGTAAACTTGTGATTTGCTCATGACAGCGTCCTTGTAAACTGTTTCAAGCATGACAACTGTTTCGGACGCCGTTTTCCCCAGCAGAAAACAGAATTTCACGGAAACACGCTGTTCCTTCGTTTCGGCAATCGCAAAAATCGACGAACAGGTGAGAAGCAACAGGACTCCTACCATGTAGCAGTAGGAGTCCTGTTGACGACCCCGGTCGACAGAGTGATGCCTGAGGGTCACATAAAGTGGCTTCTAGCGGCGGAAGCCTGCATTATAATGGGTTTGTCCCAAAGACAATGTTTCCGATTACGAGGGGGGGCCCTCGTATGTATATATATTTATGTAAGTTTGTACTTATATATGTATGTACTATGTATGTATGTATGCATACATATACATACACACACACACGCACATATATGTCCATAGTCGCTATCTCTTCTTTCATCACATAAACATATATATGTGTGTGTGCGTGTGTTCGTCTGATAAGAAAAGAGACAAAAACGACGAGATATACATACATTCACACACACACACACACACACACACACATATATATATATATATATATATATACAGAGAGAGAGAGAGAGAGAGAGAGAGAGAGAGTAAATCAGAAAGTGAAAATGAATTAAATATTGCAAAGCATCTCTATAGATTGTTTTATGCGATTAGAGTAGAGAAAATCATTAGGGAGGGCATTAGAAAATATAACCCGTCTTACTTCTTCAAAAGCTATCGTAGGTCAGCTGTTATATAAATCAGTCATGAATTAGGCGATCACTTTGATGTATAGCCTAATTTGCATATTTGTTCTCTCTTAGTGGGGCCGTCATTAATTAAAAAATACCCCTTTGATGAAAAGAAAGAAAGACAGAGTAATGTCAAAAAGATGAAACGCAACGCGCCAATATGGGCGTAACAACAATATAAAGATGTCCTTTATATGTTATTGAAGTGTGTAGAAAAGAAAAATGAGGGTCTCATAGAATATACACATACAAGACACATGCATACATACATACATACTTACATACATACATACATACATACATACATACATACATACAAACACACACACACATGATAGAAGTAAATAGACATTGTTTTATATTTATTCTAACTTGTAAAAGGTTTATATTTTTATATTAATTGACGCTTTTGTTTTAGGGTTTGTGTGTGACTGTTTAATCAAGCCATGTACAAAATAAGCCTTGGAGCTGTCTGATTTCAAAGAGGCCGTATTGTGGGTCATTCTGAAGGTGGACATAGTCAGTGTAAAATCGCAGAAAACCTTGGGATCCCGCTTTCTACAATTAATAGGGTAATTCGCACCCAGATCAGACAGGGCCCTCTGACAGGTCCCTTCTATTTGTTAAGAGAAGTGTGGAGGATAGACCTCCTTGCAAGGCCTTTGACATAGAAGAACACGTTGATGTCAGTCCCAGAACAGCTGTCAGGTATCTCCACAAACTTAGTTGCTATGGCAGAGTCGCAAGAAGGAAGCCACTTCTTCCACCAACCAACATGAAGCGGAGAAAAGATTGGACCAGTGAGATGGTGGACAGGCCAGTGGCATTGTGAGACACTTTCATATTCTCTGATGATTCCAGATTTGCTGTATTTCCTGACAGTGGTCGAGTGTGGGTCTGGAGACTCTGTGATCAAGAATTTGATGTGAAATACGGCAGCTATTCTGTGATGGTCTGGGGAGCAAGTTGGAGTAAAGATTGATTAGGGCTGGTGGAGTGTGAGAGAAACATAAACTCAGATAAATTTGTGTCCATATTGCAGAAGGGACTCCTTCCAATGTTTTTCAATGGTGAAATGATTAAAGGAGACTCTTCATTTATGGAAGATAGGACCCCTTGTCACACGGCTAAAATGACTTAAAATTTGTTGGATGAGAATGACATTAAAAAGCTTCCATAGCCAAATACGAACCCTAGTGAACACCTCTGGGACATAATGTACAGGAAACTTCATAAAAAGAACAAGAAAGCATCTTCAAAGCCAGATCTTTTGAGATTACTTCATGAAACTTGGCAAGAAATTCCGCAAGAGAATATTCATCATCTAATCAGTAACATACCTAATAGGGTTCTTGCGTTGAAAAATGCAAAGGGCATGTCTACTTAAATATTAAATATTCACATTATAACAGTTAGTAAATAAATTTAAATAAACTTTAATGATTATAAGGGTATCTATTTACTTCTGTCATGTCTGTGTACATATATGTAACAGAATTTCGACCAGGTTTCAGAAGAAATTTCAGTCAGATTTTGTCATTCCGAATCTGTGTAAGAAGGCATTAAATTATAAATACCGAAAGATTTTGATATAGTGCAAAAGTCTTTATCTAATTGCAATGTTCCCACTCACACATGTGTGTGTGCGTGCGTGTGTGAGAGAGAAAGAGCAAGTGAAAGAGAGAGAGAGACCGGCTTTGTGTATGTCTAAGTGTGTCTCTATGTATCTATTCTCCTTTCTAATTTCTGGAAGTTGTAATGTGTAATATCCTTTATATGATTAAGGTAGCTATCAATTTAGATTCATAATGTGTTTATATTTATGGATTTTAAAGAGTCAAATTATCGCCACAAACAGTGAAACCAGGCTCTGACACCGATAACCTTTAAGTTCACCGTTTCAGGTATTAAACAATAAATAAAGTGGACTGAACTAAAGTCTATAAGACACTCATATCTGACACAGTTCTCCAACGCTTATGTGATTGCCATTATATAGAATGACAAAGGTGTTTAAATGATAGTATCAACAGAGAACAGAGTGAAAGAGAAACGGTCTTGCTGTATAATGCTGTCTCTCATTTAGAGGTGAGAAATAGGAAGTTATGCGATCCACGTTTTAATAATATGGAGTCAGTCAGTGAACAAGCTAAGAACATGGATATTAAGTGGCGTCGTTCTAGCCCAGAGTTTATTTCTACCAGCATTAATTCAGCTGCAAAATTTAGCTTATTTTGAATATTTATCATTAACTAATTATTTACTGGTTGAAAATTAAATTAAAATAAGTATTTACATACAACTCAGTGAGTAGAGCTCTTGCAAATTTAGTGTCCAGTACTCAACACAAGATAATGTTACCCGAAATCTCGAACTTACCAAATGTTTCGAGATATTCACCCTTCTGGACATTTATAGATATCATGATGAATGTGTATTCTCATACACGCATAACAACAACAAGGACAACAACAATAATGATAACACTAATAATCCTACTGTATTATGGGATACATACAGACAGGCAAATAAATAATAACAGACCAGACATTGTCATCACAACTTGAGATTAAAAAATCATGCCTGTTAATTAATATGACAGTGCCTACTGATAGAAACATCTCAGCAAAGAAATTTGAAAAACTCTCGAAATATAAGTATCTCGAGAGAAAGATAGTGAAGGCCAATTCATGGAATGACAACAGAAGATACCAGAGCGTACCTAACGACAGAAGACAGAAAGAACACGGTGGGGGAAAAGGAGACAAGATACGAATCCACACACACACACAAGGTACACATTCTCATACCAAATGCATGGACACATACACGAGCATAAACGGAAACGTACCACAGAAAGACAAGACGCAATTAACAGAATAAAGCCAAGAAGAGATAAAGAGAAGAAAACAAATAGACATTGAAGTGGTTAGAGAATGTGTGACGAATGACCTCTGACAAAGTAACCAATAACTACGAATAATAAAGCTGAAACGAAGGCTAAATAATGTGTGTTTAGTGGCAAAGTGACCGTCTTCAAATATAAGACACACACAAACACATATATATATACGTACATACGTATATATATATATGTATTACGCTTATACATACACGCATACATACAAATACGCTCCCACACGCACACATACAAATATCCACATATACAATATGCTTGTATGAGGCGTATGTCTGTGCGTGTGCATCTATCCATGAAAGGCTAGTAAAAGAATACCTGTGTTTCGTTTCAGTCAGACAATTGAATCATAACGTGGTGGATAGGTAGGAAATATGGAAATATTCAGTGAATATATTGTAAAAGGTGGAGGAGAAAGTTTTTGTTTCAAAAAGTGTCTGACACAAATTTGATTGAATTCCATTCCACGGTGCCAACTTCGTGTCAGAGAGATGCTTCCCAGATTCAATTGTTTCTTGCTACTTTGCTAACATTAGAAACATAATGCATAGTTAATGTTATTTACCTTGGAATTTTAGCGGAAAAATCCGATAGCTAAATTGTCCAACATTATTTATACAAGTCTCAATTTTACAATTACACACTAGCTCTTTCTACCACTCTCTCTCTCTCTTTCTCTCTTTCCTTCTCCCTCTCTCCCTTTTTTCGCTCCTCTGTCTCTTCCTTTCTTTCTCCCACTCTTCCGCTCTCTCTCTCTCTTTGTTTCTCACTCTCTCCCTCTATGACCAACTGCTCCTACATTCCCCCCGCCACCTCATTGGCTCGATCACGTGCTTTCACTCTGTTTCGTGACCATTCTATCCGCTCTTTTGTTTGCTCATGCACCTCGTCTTGCACGGTGATTTTTTTTTTTCAGCCAGTAATTGAAAGCATTTTAAAAAATGTAGACTCATTATTGATTTTATTTGTATTTACTGATTAGTTAATATGGAGTTATTGATCTGTTCTACTGATCATCACGTAAAAGAGTATAATAATTGATTCTAACACTTGTGGGGAGGGCTTATAAATTATATTGATCCCTCCACTATTTGGCTGGTACTTTGAGTTATCGACCCCAGAAAGATGAAAAACAAAATTTGACCTCACCAAAATTTGAATTCTGAACAGAAACAACCAGAAGAAATAATGCTATGCATATTGTCTAATTCTCTAAACACCACGCGAACTACTGAGAAGTAAAGAGCCGGAATAAATGCTGGCAGGCATTTATCGATTCTCTTATGATTACCGATTCTTTCATGATTTTCAAGTCAATTGTTACTTCTGGTCTACATCTGCTCATACGAATAATTTTTTTGATTTAGGAACAAGGACAGACGTTGTGAGGGGAAGGGGTGGTCGATAGCATCCACCCCAGTACTTTTATTAGAATCTCAATAATTGTTTCTAATTTTAGCCCAAGATCAGCAGCACCGAGTATAGAAGAGGTCAATTGCACCGGCTCCAACATTTGTTGTGGGAATTATGGCATAGAAAGGCCAATAACGTGTCATGGCCAAATCCCCGAAGGGGTTACTGAGGATGAGAATTGTAGAATCCTGTGGGAAACAATGGTTCAATCTGACCAGCAGAGCAAACATCGAAAGCCTAACATTGCTGTAGTGAAGAGAAGAGAAGTGAAGAAAAAGTTGCCTTGTAATTAACATAGAATGTCTTGGGAAGAAGAAGAAGAAGAAGAAGAAGAAGAAGAAGAAGAAGAAGAAGAAGAAGAAGAAGAAGAAGAAGAAGAAAACAACTGTGATGAAATGAAGTGGGAAATACGTAAACTGTGAGCAAGAAAGTGTGTGGACGTGATGCCATTTGGTGGGTGCTTGGTGCACTTGGAAGTATCAGTACCCAACGACCAACTTGGATCAAAAAGAAGGGATCGAATGTAAAGAGGGAACATCAACAAAAACTGCAACAGTTCTCCGCAGGATTCTTCAGGCATGATCAGCTGTGAGCAGCTGATACTCTCCATTATACCTAGCAAAATAAACAGTCGGTTTTCTACTACTACTACTGCTACTACTACTTGGAAAGTTAAGCAGTTGTGGTCGATGAAAAGGGTAGCAGTTGTACCAATAATTGTCGGAGCCCTGGGAACAGTGAGCAAAAATCTCGAGAAGTACGTGGAACAAATAGGGGCTGCAATAA
>NC_068999.1:37887629-37890248 GCF_001194135.2 Octopus bimaculoides | reverse complement strand
AAAAAAAAAAAAAGAGGTGTTACCTTAGTTCGCTGGTAGTGAACAGCTGACACTGTAGTACATCTCCAGCGTTAGAAGCTGTGCAAAGGCAATAATAATAATAATAATAATAATAATAATAATACCAGAAACAATTCCTATCATAGTAGGTGCCTTAGGTATAATAAAAAAATATTCAGACAAATACATAACAAAAACACCAGGACTTACAAATATATATAACATACAGAAAATTGCACTACTGGGTACTGCACACATTCTACGCAAAACACTTTCAATACAGTAAACATAAGAGCACCACAGCAAACCACAGCACATACCCAAGGCGCACAGAGCTGCGCTCGGTAGTGAAGTGAAAGCACGTTATAAAAATAAAACTACTGAATAATAATAATAATGATAATAATGACATTAATAACAATGACATCAATAGAAACAACACAACACATAAATAAAGTATTTTATTAACTTAATTTGTAAAATGATGATAACTGATGTTTGATGATAAATTATAAATGGATTTTTCCACGACTTTCGACAGGAATTGCGTGAGGTAGACAACTGTGGGACCGAAATAGAACAGAATATATAAAATATGTATAGAAAAGAACCAAATTAAATATAAAATATCTGTTCGATTTTTCAAAAGCAAATCAACTCTCTATGCCAATTTATACTAGTGTTTCGTACAGAAACGTACTAAAGGACTATTTCTGGGATTCCATTCTCGAGTCTGATGTAAAAGAGGACGAAAAAAATGATATATTTGCTTTAAATGAAAATGAAAACTTTTAGGAACAAACTCTTTTGAACACTTTTATAACATTCATCCATCATTCTATGACAATGACAGGGTTTCAACGCTTGTGTTTTTCATCGATTTAGTCGACTCTAGTACTTTGCATACTTAAGAAGACTAACTTAGTCGATTAAATATCTTAGGATATCAGAGTTTGACTGTAACAGAGTTTCATTAATATTGCACATGTATATATCATGTATATATATATATATATATACATCTGTCTATCTATATATATATTATATACATATATCTATACCTTTATATATATATATGTATGTACATATATATCATCATATATGTGATACTATAAATCTACGTGGGTGTCTATATATATATATATATATATATAGATACATACAACCGTATCCACAAACACATACATATATACATGCATGTACGTGTTTGTGTGTGTATGAACACATACTCCTTCATATGTAATATCATCTACTTAATGCTGTCTAGTTCAGTTTTTTTATGTTTACATCGGTATATTAAAAATATAAAATCATACTCGTTATTGCATAAACACATTTATGTATACAGACATATGAAGATTTACATGGCGGTAGGGTTAGTTATTTATGTCTATACGTGAGTATAATTAGGCTTGATATTACATATTTCAATATACACAGCAATAGATATCTCAAATTCTGTGAAAAAAAATTTTTGTACACAAAAACTTCATTTGTTCCACTTTTTTTGGTGCGTGTCAATGGAAATATATCCTGAAGATATGCAGAAATAAAGTAAAAGATATTCACACATACAGAAACGCTTGCACAACATAGATACATACACCAAACACACACATATGTGTGTTGTAGTGAAAGTGATACACTCCTTCCCACATAACAAAATGGTATGAGCGCCAGGATAAAGTCAGACAGTCAGTCGTTGTAGGAGGTCAGTAGTAATAGGGTTGTTGTACCAATTCTCAGTTGGAGTGCATGTCAGTTACGTGTTGCATACGAGTTCGAGTCACCATCAATGTAGACGTTTCAAAGTCATTGTCTTGTGGAGCTGTAAGCGATAGCACGATAGACGAGTCAAAGATAATAAGACGCTGTATAGCGCCACAACATATTAGTAGCGACATGGATATTAGTGCCGACAACAACATACAAGTGGGCGAGGTTCCACATTATAATAGTGGTGACGAGAATATAAACAATTCACGCAGCCAACGTTGGAAAAGAAACAAATTCTTTTCACGAGCAAATACACAATTCATGCGGACGACGTTGAAAAGTTTTTCACGTGGAGAAATTAAAGACTCGACAGAAAATTAACAAACATTTTGCTGTATTTACTTTTAAAAAATCCGTAATACTAGGAAAAACTTGTTACATGGTTTAGTTGAGTTGCAGAAACAGTAACAACAGCAACAACTCAAATAACAACAAGAACAACAACAAACTTTACGGCAACAAATGCCACAACTAATGAAGTAGGTAACAAAATTGGAAAATACATTTTCGCCAGACCATGTAGTTCATGCCGTCAGTTTGACACGGGGCAACATATGTACGAAGCCCGATATTCATTTATATTTGTTTTACTTTTTACATTTTTATTTAATCATTTATATTTTTTTACTTCTCACTTCATTTGGACTTACCACTATGTGTTGGCAGACATGAGAATTACTTCCGGCAATGTCAAGTTCACGGAGGTAATTTCAGCCTGATGACTATCTTCGTTGATGAGAGTTCATTGCACAATACTTGCATAACGAGCTTCAGCTACTCAAGAAACATACGCACACACACACACACACACACACACACACACACACACACACACACACACAC
>NC_068999.1:37879666-37884933 GCF_001194135.2 Octopus bimaculoides | reverse complement strand
TATATATATATATATATATATATATATATATATATATATATATATATGCATAACTATATATATATATATATGTATGTATATATACATGTATATATATATATACATGACTATATATATATGTATGTATATACACATGCATATATATGTAATACATATATGTGTATTTGTGTCTTTGTCTTTGTATGTATGCGTGAGTGTTTGAATGTGTATGTGTCAGTATTTACGTGCTTGGCTTGCAGGCAAAGATGTTTGTCTGATTACAGCTTTGTGTTGAATAATTCATATTGACTCTATCACTGGTAAAGCTTCCAAAAGGTATCATTGTATACACTATTACGAACTCATACAAGCACACACACATGCATACACACATACACACACATACCCGCACACAGAACGAATTAGAACCTATGTTATACAGACGTGGTACGCAACCCCTCACAAACACGCACACAAATATACAACATACAAACACGTGAAAAGACACTATGTCACACTAAAATGTGTTTGTATTCAATACCAAAATCCTTTGTTTTTTTAAAATAAGTATGGCGTTTTAAGCAAACTTTGGAAAGTTGTTTTCCCGGTGTAAGCTCTTTCTTTAGTTTACTTGTCGTGTTGATGATCTATCTTGCGTTATGAATTGTCGCCATGCGTTGTACAGTTCCCTCTCATGTATGCGTGCGTGTTTACTGTATCTGTGTATGTGTATGTGTGTGTGTGTGTTTGTGTGTATGTGTGTGTGTGTGCACGCGTCCGTGTATATATATTTTTATTCTGACATATTTAAAATTTTATCTGAAGATGGTTGAAGATATATTATGATGTTCACTTTCACAACTACGTTTAATAAATTTCTGCCGGAACATTTGTTGTACATTTTAAAAGTCCATTTGGGTTTACTTGTTTATACTTATACCACACCGACGGTCCACTCATGAAGAGTGTATATATATATATATATATATATATATATATATATATATATATATATATAAAGTGAGAGAGAGAGCCTTGTTCCCAAATCTCTCAGCGCGAGATATTCTGTAGCAGTATTTAGAGTAACGATTATTTCCCAACCCAATGTGGCTTAATGAGATACGTAGCCAAAGTAAGGAAATCTTGCTAGTGACAGTCAACCTGAGGAATGAGCAAGTGTCTCTGCTGTGCCGCATCTGCAGTAAAATGGATGAAACTATTTCCCATATCACGATCGAATGCCCTAGACTTGCCCAAAACCACTACAAGTTGTGGCGACACGACGAAATAGCAAAAGTGCTCCATTAGAAACTGTGTGAAAAGTGAGGCACTAGAGAGAGGCAAAACGTGATATGAACATAAACTGCAGAGTGTGGCAGAGTCGGAGACTAGCAAAAGCCTCTGGGATTTCCCAAACCAAACAGATCAAGTGCTAGAGCATAACAGACCAGACCTAGTGGTGGCCAACAAGGTGTATCACATATGCTATATAGTTGATGGTACATGCCTCTTTTGCCCACGAATAATCAAGAAGGAAGATGAAAATATCGATAAGTACGAAATAGCCTGGCTATGGGAAATGAAGAACGTGAAGATAGTGACAATTATTGCTGGATCCTTGGGAACAGTATTAGAAGGCACCAAGAAGAATATTAAGGTAATTGGAACAGAGTGCCCAGCAGAACTGTTACAAAAGGTTTGCCTCCTTGGCATGGCCAGAATAATCAAGAAAGTATTAGATAGCTGAAAAGAACGAATAGCATGGTACCGTAGGCTGCAGGTAGTAAGTCCTCTACGCATGCAAGACACCAGGGGCTGGAAGAAAACGTGTGACAAAGAGAAAATAATTATAATAATCTTTTCTACTATAGACACAAGGCCTAAAATTTGAGGGGAGGAGGACACTCGATTACATCGACCCCAGCCCTCAACTGGTACTCATTTCATCAACTCCGAAAGAATGAAAGAAAAATTCGACCTTGGCGGAATTTGAGTTGAGTATTTTAAGGTCCGGAAAAAAATGCCACCGCTAAGCATTTTATCCGATGCCTTACGATACTGCCAGCTCGCAGATTGGAATTTGAGCTGTAGGTCAGCAATCTTGAAGGGAGGCGGCGGGTGTTAATCGTCAATGCTTTAGACTACAGTGCTTGATAGGTATTTCATTTAATTCACCCCGAATGTATATATGGCATTGCTGATCCCGGTGCGATCTGAACTCAGAAGTCAAAGAACGAAATAAAATATTGTGCTTACATTTTCCCGACACAGTATCAAATCTCGCAGTTAATAATATCAATTTTGCATATATGATAAAAATGGTTATTTCATGAAAAATATCTTATCAAAAAGCTGCATAAACATGAAATGAATTCATATATAACTCTATAATGAAATATATGGATGGTTAGAAGGAAAAGACACGAGACAATTATATCAGGTGATAGAGATAGAACTATACATGTACATATATTAAATATATCTATCTTCTCTTCCCCCTCATTTTCTGTGATGCTTATGTTATCACTCCAGTTATTTTATTGTCATGCGAGCTTGCTCCAGAAACGACATATTGCGTATAAGTTGTATATCGAATTTAATATGTATAACATGAGGTTATTTTCTAATGTGTTATGGTTTTAGCCATAAATATACTTCATTGAACATGCATAATCATCACTAAATGGATACAAAAGCTTCTCTATACATATGCGAGAAAATGATTACTCAATGCAGAAGATACAACAATATATACGTGTATGTATGTGTATATACATGTATATGTGTGTTCGTATGTGTATGTATTTATGCATATATGCATATATTTACAGATATACTTACACACATAATGTATATAATACATACGAATGTTTGTACATGTATATGTGTGATATATAAACATACATACACCGGTAGATAAGCAAACGGAAACTGGAACCGCTAAAAAGAAGCAGCACAAGGCACGACTATATCCTCAGATGTACAGTATCAGAGTGAAGTGAAATTACCGAAAACATTAAATAGTTTCAGACCATGTTACCATATGGCAATAACCGGGTTATCTTTCCACGTGCTATGATCGCAGACGACCTGGTTTCATTATAGCTACATGTCGCCTGTTGTAACGCAAGTGGTATATACTGGATTGCATTGCTGTTGATGTTTAAAGAAATAGCGACATGACTTGAACTGACCAATGGAGGGCAGCATTTTCTCACCAAGAGAAACTATTTATTTGAACTTGCTTTGATGCGATCTGTATTTCTGTATAACTGTAAATTGTGGCGAATTCTACTGTGCCTACGAAACATTAATTAGAGTGAACTTGTTTTAATATACCCCAGAGGACCTCCACAAAACTAGAAACCATCAATAAGTTTTATACGAGCCTAAGCAATATCAAAATATAAAATCACGATAAACATGTTCAACTTGAAGAGAATGGAGAGCAACTCAGCATAACCAGACTCTGATGATATGAAAGATTCACAAGCAAGCATATCAGGCATACGTTGACTTCTTCAGCTGCCCAGCAGATATCACTACTATTTCAGCACCTGGGCAATACCATTCAATCCAGCGGTGTAAACAGCTTCAGTAACGAAAAAAAAACAAACAAACTCTTCCTAAGAATCAATAGATAAGCAGTAAGGGCGAAACATTAGCGTAATATGCCCCTTACACCAGCACCCGATTATTGTTATAAATGACAACATCGAATATAAAATGACTTATTGCCACAAAGTTAGAAATTTGAAGAAAAACATAACAGTATCCATAAAATGAAGAAATTCCTCTCACGAGAGACTTTAGGATAACATAGAATTAGCGAACTAAACGTATAGATCAAAACCTACTGAACCACCACCAACACATATAAAATGATAACAACACTAGAAACAACAAGCCTACGACTTTGAACATGTAATCTAACTAACTATAAGGCGGCGAGCTGGCAGAAACGTTAGCACGCCCAGCGAAATGCTAAGCGGTATTTCGTCTGTCTTTATGTTCTGAGTTCAAATTTCGCCCAGGTCGATTTTGTCTGTCATCCTTCGGGGTCGATAAATTAAGTACCAGTTTCGCACTGGAGTATAACCAATCGACTGGCCCTCTCCTTACCAAAATTTCGGGCCTTGTGCTTAGAGCAGAAAAGAAATTAACTAATGAATATTAAAAGAAAAGCCAGGATTAACACAATTAGTCTCCCTAATCTGTCTTCCTTTTCGTGTTTATGTATATACACTCGCGCGCGCGCGCGCACACACAAACCCACGCACACATATGCAAACACACATATATCTCTTAAAAGCATAAAGATACCAATAACCCGCTGTTAGAACCCAATACACATATGTTTTAGAATAAAGCGTTAATCAAGTACAGAAGGTAATAAGAACTGATGACGAGAGAACATTGGCTTAAAGGTGTTTCTGCTATAGGACGCTGTGCACGCAGAGCTCATTGCTGATTCATTACCTTATATCTTGCTCGGAGCTTTTAAAATGAAGTGTATCTTTATTTGGTAAAGCTTTCAAATGCCTGTCAAAGGTCATTATCGAAATGATAAAAAAAAATACATAAGGAATGGTGTGTAGTGTTTGAGGAAAAGAAGCCATTCCCACGAATATGCAGATGTAAATAATTCTATGTATTTACACAGGCGCAGAATGAATACATACACACACACGCACACACACACACACACACACACGCAAACACACTCACAAGCACATACGCGTGCATACACACAAACGCGCTCACGTACGTGTAACTACGCCTGTAGAGACATATGTATAAGGAATATGTCTTTTATTACACAGTTAAACAGGTACATGTGAGTCACCGCCAAAACTCCCATGAAGAAACATAGAAAAGGAAAGCATCCAAAATGCTGATGAATAAAATTCTGCTTTCTACTTTATATGTAATGGCCTTCAGTTTGTGCCTCCGTAAATACGTAAGATTATCGAAATCTGCATATTTCTGAGATTGGCTTCTCTCATTCAAATTTTACACACATTATTTGTATTTTTAACATTTCGAAGGTAAACATTTCCTTGAATTGAAATGCTTTCCCAAATATAAATGCATATCATTTAAAAGGCTCCAACGAAGATTTAATGTGATGCGCAAACACTCAGCTCCGAGGGTAACTGCTTCTTATAGCAGGAACAGGTGAAGAGATTACGTCATTTCTGTTCCTTGCCGTTCCGTAAACACACACACACACACACACACACACACACACACACACACACACACACACACACACACACACACACACA
>NC_068999.1:37876297-37879553 GCF_001194135.2 Octopus bimaculoides | reverse complement strand
AGAGAGAGAGAGAGAGAGAGAGAGAGAGAGAGAGAGAGAGAGAGAGAGAGAGAAAGAGATCGATGGTTAGGTAAACAGGGAGACAGACGGAAGACAGATAGAGAGGCAGACAAACAGGTAGATGGATAGACAGAAGACAGGCAGACAAATAGATAGATAGATAGATAGATAGATAGATAGATAGATAGATAGATAGATATAAAATAACGAAGCGGTATTACAGATATATTACTGAACGTGCAAGAAATCATTTTATTCTCACAGCAAATTATGCAGCAGATTTGGTGACTGGAATGCTTTCGGTATCGAACACATCGTTGAGTTTTCTTCAATTTCCTTCTCGACTAAATCCTTCTCTTCTATTTCTCTCTGTTTGTGAGTATCTTGTAAGTTAAATCAATAACATATATGTATTTATTCTTAGAAGTAATGGAAGACATTTTTCATCTAAATAAATAAACTTGTCTCTGATATTTTAAAAGGTTGAATAATTGAGAATTATTTGAAATTTTTCGAAAGCACTATTACATTTTTCGTTGAAAGCACATCGTTAGTATTCCGTCGAGACGAATTGACAATCATTACATGGTTTATGGCACCTCGTTCTAGTCTCTTCAGAGAATTAGTAATATCGTAGAAACGTATGAAATTATTTAAGACATAGACCTCGAAAAAGATATTAACAATATTTCTTGTAATAATTAAACGTGACAGGGTCTGTGTAAGTTGTTTTCGGTTATGTACTTTTTAGTTCAGTGTTTTGAATGAAGCTAGATTTCGGATTCAAAACTAGATTTGGGAAAAAAGTTGTACATTTATGTGTGTATGTATGTATGTGTGTATTTATCTATTAATATATATCTGTGAGTGCGTATGTGCGTATGTGCGTATGTGCGAGTACCTGTGTAAATTTGGGTAATAGGTAGTTAGATATCCCTTTTTGAATCAATGCACAAACATACATAGATACATCATGCATACATACATGCATACATATATATATGTGTGTGTGTGTGTGCATGTGTGCATGTGCATGTGTGCATGTGTGTGTGTGTGAAGTGCAATGGCCCAGTGGTTAGGGCAGCGGACTCGCAGTCGTAGGATCGCGATTTCGATTCCCAGACCGGGCGTTGTGAGTGCTTATTGAGCGAAATTACCTGAAGCTCCACGAGGCTCCGGCAGGGGGTGGTGGTAAACTCTGCTGTACTGTTTCACCAAAACTTTCTCACATTCTTTCTTCCAGTTTCTGTTTTACCTGTATTTTAAAGGGCCAGCCATGTCACACTCTGTATCACGCTGAATCTCCCCGAAAACTGTGTTAAGGGTAGACACGTCTGTGGAGTGCTCAGCCACTTGCACGTCAATTTCACGAGTAGGCTGTTTCGTTGATCGGATCTACTGGAACCCTCGTCGTCGTGTGCCTTGGTGTGGCTTTGTTGGACAAAAACTTTCGAGGCACTGCCCCAGCATGGACTGGAATAAATAAAAGATAAAAGATAAAAGATGTGTGTGTGTGTTTTATACAGTGAAAGAGTGAGAAAGAGAGAGAAAGAGAGAGAGAGAAAGAGAGAGACAAAGAGAGAGAGAGAAAGAGAGAGAAAGAGAGAGAGAGAGAGAGAGAGAGAAAGAGAGAGAGAGAGAAAGAGAGAGAGAAGAGGGAGAAGACGAAATGAAAGAAATAAGAGTCAGGTATTTTATTGAAAACATTGATCATTTTAATCTGCGAGAATGGCCAAATTAGAGCAATGTTGGAAAAAGCTCTTCTATTTGGGAGGAATGAAAACGTCACAGTTCTTGGAATCTTCAGCGTCCTTTTCATACTTCTCATTAGAATACGACACCCTGATTGCTCCCCTACCTTACATTGTTGTTGTTGTTGTTGTTGTTGTTGTTCTTTTTCTACTACTGCTGCTGCAACTACAACAACAACTACTACTACTACTACTACTACTACTACTACTACTACTACTATTTTTCATTCTTTCCTGATTCCTGTTTCTCCTCCGCCTTCGCTGTTTCTCATCCTTATTCTCCTCCTACTACTGTTTCTTTTCTCCCACTCCCCCTCTTTCTACATCTCCCCCTTCTTCACCTATGTTCTATTCTGTTTTTCTTTCCTTCTTTCTCCTCTCTTCTATTTCTTTATCATCACATGATAATGATAATGAAGATAATGGTGGTTGTGATGTTGGTGAGGAGGAAAAAGACGAAGATGGGAAGGAAGGGGACGAGGTTGGTGACTGTGGCAACGGCGACGACGATCAAGCCCAATGATGGCGCATGCAACAACAACAAACATCACTTAGATTCTTAGAACTCTTGAAGCGTGTGCCAACAAGTTCAGTCTGCGATATTCCATTGTTATCTTCAGTCAGTCTGCGAAGAAAAATAAAAACCCACAAAAAAAAAACCCTAAACAATTCCTCCCATTCGTGTTTTGTTTGTGCGTGAGTGTGTGTGATTGTGCGTCCGCGTGTGTGAATGCGTATATGTGTGTGTGTGTGTGCGTACGTGTGTGTGTGTGTACGTGTGTGTGTGTGTGTGTGTGCGTACGTGCGTACGTGTGTGTGTGTGTGTGTGTGTGTGTGTGCGTACGTGTGTGTGTGTGTGTGAGTGTGTGGGCTTCTTTCATTTATATTTTTCCACAATACAGAAACGATCGGCCAATAGCAAATAACTGTTGATGATGTTATGGTTGCTGTTATATACATTTTTACAGGCAATTTGTCTCAATGTGTGTTATTTTCTTTTTAGTTTCATTTTATTTATTCTGTATGCTTTTTTTCTTTCTTGTTCGCCATCTTCGTTTGGAAACCATAGTCTCTTGTTCAGCGTGTTTTTACTGAATCTGATCTCTGCAAAATATTCTCTCTGAGACATGCCAGGAAGTTTTTGCAGAAGAGAAGCCATATTGGAATGTTACATCTCACCGACGGCTCTATAATAAACCTTTGTAAACACTCTATTAATTGTAAATTACACTACACAACAAATGATTTAATAGAATGTATATATATACACGTGCGCATGCGCACGTGTGTATACGTGTGTATAAACACACACACACATTTATAGCTATTAGTTTATAACTTTTGTTGCTGATTTTTCTTGTCAATTTCAAAGACTGAAGCCTGGTATAATGAGTTTAAAGTTCAAAATAGAATATGTGTACATGCTTACCAACATATTTGTCTACATACATACATACATACATACATACATACATACAGACACACACACACACACACACGTATAT
>NC_068999.1:37865073-37876266 GCF_001194135.2 Octopus bimaculoides | reverse complement strand
TATATATATATATATATATATATATATATATATATATATATATATATATGTATGTATGTAGGTATGTATATGCATATCTTGCTAATGTTTAGTTTTCTTTGAGTAAAACGCCAAATTCAATTTCAAAGAGCGAGAGGGGATGAGAGAGAAAAGGTGAAAGACGAAGACATGAGTTCAACAACTGCAGGAAATGGAATTGCGATTCAGTTCAAAGTTGTCCAAAGTTTCCGCAGAGCCAAGTCACGTATCCAACTCGTTTGGTTACATACAATTTGTATGTGGAATCTATCGTCAGATAAATTAGTATTGTTCCGTAGTTTGGTTCTCTTGTTGGTTAACTTCAGCCGATTTAGATACTCCATGATGAAAGACAAATTTACCAATGCATGGCATATGTGGTTAAAAAGTTCGCGTGGTAGCTACGTATGTTTAAAGTTATATCTAGCTGCATCAAGCCTGTCTTTGACAATAGATTTTAATTGACATATATGTGAAAGAATGAACGATGCCTCTCGAAAGAAACATATCTGCTATTTTTCTTGAGTTTCATTGCCCAGTTTAAGCATAAACTTTACCCACGTGTATTTTTGGCGGAGTTCAATCAGATGCTCATATTCAGGCCAAGATTTCCGACTTCCCGCTTTTATGCTGCACTAATTCTCGGGTTAAATCTAAAGTCAAACGCTAGAGTAAAACAAGCACAACAGGCCTTAACAACATACTTTTTGGTAGTGGCAGCAGCAGCACCCACAGCAGCAGCGAGAGGAATAATTGTAGAAGCAGCAGCAGCAGCAGTAGAAGTAGTAGTTGTAGTAGTAGTAGTAGTAGTAGTAGTAGTAGCAGCAGCAGCAGTATAATAGTAGACTAATAATATTGAATTCTTGGGGCGTCGAGCTGACAGAATCGTTTATTCGCCGAATACTCAGCGGCATTTCGTCAGTCTTTGAGTTCTGAGTTCAAATTCCACCGAGGTTGTGTTTGTCTTTTTACCCTTTCGGGCTCGATGAAATATGTATCAGCTGAGCAGTGGGATCAACGTTGCCGGCTTACACCCTCCCCACGAAATTGTTTGCCTTGTGTTAAGATTTGAATCTCTTAATATTGAATTCCGATTTAGGTGCGAGGCCAATAGGCTTGAGGAAATGTGGTTAATTGATGCCTTTCACCTCAGCACTTGACTGGTGTTTTATCAATATCGGTGCGACGGAAGATAAAATGGTCCTTAGCCAGAATTACGGCAAAGCATTTTTTCGACGCTCTAACCATCCTACCAATCTACAACAACAACATTAACAATAAGAATACGATCAATAAGAAAGAATATATGCATGTATATCTTTATCTATCTATCTATCTATCGAACTATCTATCTATCTATGCATGTATCGACCTATATTTAAATAGGTCGATACCTAGTGTGTGTGTTTTCATATACATTTTCACTATATGACAATTCTCATTGAAGTGTGAGTATGTTTTCTTCGGCTATAATATGTGTGTGTGTGTGTGTGTGTGTGTGTGTGTGTCACTGATTGTGTGCACGTGTATCTGTTTAGCTATATGTATTTCAGGTTTGGTAGTCAATGTTATACACACCGCCTCTTTGCCTTGATTATACAAACCCTGTTTCTTTCATTAGCTTCAAGTTAACCTGAGGTCGATGATTTTAGCTGTAGTTTTCATTTCAAATTAACTGATTGACTTGACATCAGCAACAGCCAGCTTCAGATTCCCAGCATTTTAATAGTGAAGTTTCTAGAAATAGCATCACCACTTTTGCCGTGATTAATTCCCTAACCGTGTATCTAATTAATGTACATCAGAAATGTTGAAGTGAAGCAAACCATGTTTTATTTACAAGTTTCCTTTTGCATTAACTTGCTTCCAGATTTGTTACTATTGCGATGGAGTTTACAAAAGTATTTTCTATCTTCCATAAACTTCGAGGAGACCAAATTTGACAGTCGAAAACTTGTAGAGTCGCATGCTAATTGAGCCGACAAAGACAATCTCTTGCAGCCAAGAGTTACATCCAAAGTTTCAAGTAAGTCCAGGGTACACACTACAGATAACAGTTTTGTACATGCTGCTATCAAGGAGAAAATGCTTAGTGGTATTAAATTGATCATTACCTTCGAATTCAATTACTGGGCTCCATGTAATCAACTTTAGCCCCTTCTCAAAACTTGGGTCGAAATTTGAAATGAATATAAACATCATTTGTTAATAACTATTAATACAGAAGTTAATGTTCCATTAATAACGAAAGAATCAACACTAATAATTCCAAATAGTTGAGCACCAAACAAGAAAACGTACGGAATTTCAGAAACAATGAAATAAATACGAGTAAAAGAATGAAAGACTTGAAACTTGTTTTAAATATTGCAAAGCGTGTAAATAATGTAAGTAATGGAAACACAAGTTTTACAGAAAAGCAAGAACGAGAAATGAAACAAAATATGTAAGTTAATGACAATAAATAAAAACAAGGATAAACAGATTTTCGACGGTGTTACAAAAGTTGTCTAAAGCTCGGGAAAGATTCCTCTTTTTTTCAAATAGAAGAAAGGAAATAATCAGAAAGTTTGAAGAAATCAATTGTTACCAAGGCTGATGTGCTCGACAATACCTCACGCATGCGCCAAGATGCGTAGCTTTTAATAATGTAAGAAATCAATTCGTACTAATTAAATCATGGTCCGTTCTGTAGAACAAAAAGGAAGTTACCAGTAGGTCTATACCAAGGTTTTGCTTGAAACTCCGCTTGAGGTCATTTGACTTACTTCAAATTTACAATTCAAAATTTTGCAATTCTCTTCAAATGAAAGACCATAGTTTGGTCATTCTAAAAGAAACAATTACACAAAACAATGTCTCAGACATGTTGTCTGAATAACTTTTTGTTTAAGGCCGTAAGCATTTAAGTTTTTAAAATTTCCTTATGGCACACAGTGATTTAAAACCTCTTCAACTTCAACTTCCTTTTCTTCTTCTTCTTCTTCATTAATATTACTACTATTGTGACTGTTAGGCCGAGAAATAATAACTTTAGTGGTGGAATCGTTAACTAGCCGAACAAAATGCTCAACAGCTCTTCTTCCAGCTCTCACAGTTGCCGCATTTTTATAGAGTCGTTTCCTAATCAGTACATGTTTTCGTCACCCCATTGTTCCTTATATGGTATGTTTAAAGCCCTTGTGGTGAATAAGGAAATTATTATTGTCATTATAATTTGCAAGCTTAAGGGTACTATTCTGGCAGAATAACTTGATTTGCGTGATTGCAGAATTGCTAAAAAAGAAAAAAAAAATTGTGGTATTTCTTCTGGGTCTTTATGTTCTGAGTTCAAATCTCGCCAAGTTCAAGATTGTATTTCATGCTTCCGGGGTCAATACCATAAAGTACCAGTGTTGTACTAGGGTTTGACGGTGTCGACTAACGCTGCACTATCAAAATTGCAGCCTTTTGCCTAAATTTAAAGCTATTATTTACTAGCTGAACAATATATAAACGACGTGTGACACTGATTTTGTTTGGGGTTTCGCTATAAATGTTAATCGGTTGAAAACATTTACAGAGCAAACGTTTCAGTAGTAAAAATAAAAGTAACCGGAAATGCTACTGTCGCCATAGAAATATCTCTATTGCGGCTGAAAAGGATCTTATGTTTTAAATATCATTCTATAAAACCGGAATGGAAGTTTCCTGTACCGAACAAAAATTCTCACTTTGTCGGCTGAGAGCAATTAATAATGGATTTCGCTGACGCATAGAAATTGGATGGACTGATATTTTTTTTTCCATCGTTTTAAAATCAAACAGACTGTATTTTCTAGTGAATATAGTGGACAAAATATAGATAATAATTCATTCGATAGGTTAAATTACTTTGTTGGTGTGGCTCTCACTAAAAAGTAGTTGAATAATAAAATTATACGGCGATATTGTTGTTGCATATTTTATTAGAAGAGTGTATAATTTTTCTTCTTTTTTTTTTAATTTAAAAATGTGTTGTTATATTTGTAGTTTGAGAGTACATCATTCAGATGTGTTTATTTGGGGAAAAAACTGACCATTAAATTAGATCGATGTATCAACTATTTGTTTGTCTTTTGCTATTAAACAAATAATTGCTTTCAAACGCGATATTGCAAATATTAATTTTATTATCATTAAATAAGGCGACGAGCTTACAGAATCGTGGACACGCAGGGCAAAATACCAAACGGTATTTCGTCCGTTTTCACGTTCTGAGTTCAAATTCTGTCGAGGTCGACTTAAGATTTCATCATTTCGAGGTCGATAAAAAAAGTACCAGTTGAGAACTGGTATTGATATAATCGACTTAAACTCTCCTCTAGACTTGTACTAAAACTTGAAGCCAAAATTATTATTATTTTATTGTCTTTTCACAGCTTCTAATGCTGGAGATATCTTACGGTAGTAGCTGTTCACTACCAGTGAACGAAGGTATTACCCCTTATCTTTCGAGCACCTTCCGGAGTATTCGAGCGGTTCCAAGTAGTGCTGCTTTCTGCGAGTGCTCCACCCTTATAGCAACCCCTATTTATTCCGTGTATTTCTCAAGATTTTTACTCACTGTTCCCAGGGCTACGACAATTATTGGTACTACTACCACTTTTTTCATCGACCACAACTGTTTAACTTCCCAAGCTAACCTGTCATATCTATCAACTTTTCTTTCTTCCTTATCGCATACCTTGTTGTCAGCTGGACATGCTATATCTTTGATCCTGCATAGTTTGCTTTCTTTCTCAATTAACACTATGTCTGGTTTCCTATTTTCTATCTTGTGTTTGCTCCTCCTCTTCCATAATATCTATTATTCGCAGCTGTGAAGCAGGGCTTTAAAGACACTACAGATATGAAATATCAGAGATAAAGAATAATAAACGACTGCAGCAGTACATGGTTGGTAGTCCATCTGAAGATGTGTAAACCTTATTCCACAATGTGAAATAAGTTGTCCTTCTGAAAGACAAAACGCACAGCACAGACCAGGAATTGAACATATAATATTATAATGATGAATCGTGTACAGTAACCACTACACAACACGCGTTTTATAGGCAACCCTATAAAATTATTCAAGTTCCCTCATAGGTAGCTCTACATTATTCTAATAAACAATGAACGCAAGCGCTCCACCCTTCTCTTGCGGCGAACCTACGACCAATTATATAATCTTGGCCCATTTTCTATACAAATTTTTCAACTTAAACTTTTCAAAGAATTTATTGAAGTACAACGGCTCTGTCATTACATCTTCTATCTTTTCAAGCGAACATTGAATAATTTGTTGAGGGCTTGTCCAGGATAGGTGGGGATGTAGTTAGGTCTTTAAACCTTACAAACCCATATTTAACACAACTTTCTTCGCCAAAGAAAAAAAAAGAGGAAGACTAACCACTCTTTTCTACTGTAGTAAGGCTATGGTATTTGATTTGTATGGTTGACTCGCCTCATAGCTGGATAGATTTCACGTGTAATAACAGTTGTTCAACTCAAACCCAACAAGTAGCTCTGCACGAACTCCGAGTACGAATAAAGTGATGATGATGATTATTTTAAACACGTTCACATCACACATTCGGAGAGCAGAAGAGAGGTAGATTAGTGCCGGTGGCTTGGAACCAAATAAGAAATAAACTATACGTTAGACCTAATCCTAAAACACACTCAAATCTTATTCTCCGATCACGAAAAACATGGAAGACAAATTTTCTTCGTTTTTCGTTTAGATTGCAATATTTTAGAAATGTCTTCTAGAAAAAGATGTGAGAGCCATAGATGGAAAGTACCTGATGATGTATCTTACTCCACCGACCGCAACTTCGCTGGGAATGTAGTCACACATTTTTGATATTCGTGATTTTGATGCGTAAATATTTTTTCTAATCTATTATTTTCAGGTATATATTTATTTAAATATTTTCATTAGTGTTATACTTTTAATTATGATGTCAATTAATTAGTAGTAAGATTATTTTTAAAATATAACATATGCGATGCATACACACACACACACATATAGCTATATACATATGTGTATGTGTAAACACACACACACACACAGAGTAATAATCTTACGTTACTATTAGTAAACATTTCTCATTCGCCGAGACCAAAAATGTCAACATATAATTCTGATATGTGATATGTAATGAAAAGCTTTGTATCGAATTTTGCTCATGTAATACATTTATATATGCATGCATACATACATACATGCATACATACCTTCATACGTAGACCTATACACATGAGTCTGTATGTTCATATATGTGTGTTTTGGTTGTGTTTATGTCAGTCTCTATCTATGAGTGTATGTGCAAAATATGTGTGTGTGTGTGTGGACCTGAATATATACATTCACGCCTCCAAACACATACACGTACGTATATTACTTTTGTAAAATTAATATATTGAAATATTAATTAATCAAGAACTTTTTCTACTTTCTTATCTTTGTGTCGAGCTCCGTGGTATAAGAAAAAACACAGACATTAACTAACACCTAATTATATTGTAGAGAGAATCATAATTTGGCATGCGTGATACCATATGATTAATTATTTCCTCTATCAAATGTTACACACAGACACACACACACACACATATGTATATATGTATATATGTATATCCACATACACACGTTCATATAATGTATATATATAAATGCAAACATCCCTATTTATAACAGATGTGTACACGTACATAACAAAAACAGCAGCACCACGAATAACGAGCCTCATCTACCCCATACACACGCACACACACACACACACACACACACACACACACACACACACACACACACACACACACACACACACACACACACACACACACACACACACACACACAATATATATATACATATAATTCAGTGTGTGGTAATTCTAGAGGGAAAACTCTCCTTTCACATTACGGGTAAATACTTCGGAGGATCATGTCAGATCGTCTCATTGAGAACGTGTGTCCATATGTGATTCCTGAAGAACAGTGTGGTTTCAGACCCGTGCGTTTGTGTAAAGCGTGGTGTATTATGACGTAGAAAAATCCTTATTTCAAGCTATTCGAAGCTTGATATAATTAGTGCATATTGGATATTTACTTACTGATGGGAAGTAGTAGTAGTAGTAGTAGTAGTAGTAGTAGTAGTAGTAGTAGTAGTAGTAGTAGTGGGAGGAGGAGGGGAGGAGGAGGAGGAGGAGGACTGCATTTCGCTCTCATATTGTAAGCTAAAACATATGAACAATATGAGTTGTGCAAAATCTTGCAAACTATTCTGAATGAATATATGCATATGCACACTCATGTACGTATAAGTGTGTGTGTGTGTGTGTGTGTTATATATGCATACGGCCACATACACATATCAAAAGATAGGGAGAATCGTCGACAAATAAGCGGGTATATGGAAAGATTAATGGAGAGATTGAAAGTAAATGTTCTGTTATAAAGGATTCAGCCTGGATGGCTTCCATAACCTGGTAATAGATTGGATTTCTGCCAGTTGCTGAAAACCTTTTGGTGGGATTACAAAGATGGGAGGCGGTAAAGTCATCCGAGAAGAGACTATGGAAGTCACTAACATGATACATGAATCTCTGTGTATGTATGTATGTATGTATGTATGTATGCATGTATGTATGTATGTATATATGTATGTATGTGTGTATGTATGTATCCACACACGTTGTATAAAATTTATAAATAGTGACGGTTTGCAACAATGAAATCCGAGTGTTAATGAAATGAATGGGAAGGCATAGCTTTTTGTTACTTTTAATATATGTAAGAGTAATCATGAATTGGCAAAGATTCGTTTATTTTCAAGAGAAAATGGGATGCGTTGTCTTTCGTTGTCTTGAGTGCAATCGTAAAGATACAAGAACAAATTTCGGAAGTGAAGTAAAATAAATGTGCACCGTAGCAAAGGAAATCACAGTAGGACCGTCGACAAACGCTTCCGATCAATTATTGTTATGGGTCACTTTGACTGACTTTCAGGGCAAAACTTGCTGAGATGTAACTGGACACAGATTTATAAATGGAAATAAAAGGAACAGTTTTGTTTTCACTTTATTTTATTGTAGTCATTTTGAAAAGTTATAATCAGTGAATATGATCATTGTGTATTACTGGTACCGATTTTATTGGTCCTCACTGAAAGGAAAACCTAAAACATTTATTTCACCAATCACGGTCAAATCAACCAGAACAGATGAGGAGTGAAGAGATAGTTTGTCGTTTGCATTTTCAGTATTCTCCAAGACATCTGATTCCTATAAACAACAGTTCGTACTCGGCTGTGGAGTAGTTTCGACTAAGGGGATACACAATGAGATAAAAACAGTTTGGCATCTCGAAGTCCACTATCATCAGAGAAGTGAGGTATCATGTACGTTATGAACACCTATCATCTAAAGGGAGGAGGCGTTCTCCGCTGGCAACAAGCAACAGCGTTGGAATTTTCCAAAATGTAGATAGATACAATTTTATATCTAATTTACAGTATATTTTAAGCTTAGTACGTTTTGTTAATTAAAATTGCTGGTTTTAGAGAAATTTTAGATGGTAGGGGTAGATGATGCATAATTCAAAATCCTTTTCCCGTATTTGTTTACGTGTCTACAATTTCTGAGTTCGAATTCCACGTGTTGCATTCTTTTACGATGTGACATAAATTTGGAATATGAAAAGAAGTGACCCCGTGTCTACTTAATGTAGTGTCTAGAATTCAAGGCTATACCATGCACTGACCACTGATCAGCTGCCATGGACCAAGGGGTCTAGGGTCACAATGCTACACAATGGATGTTGTGGTTTGCTGTCGATAAAAGAATACAATGGATAGCAGTGTACTGCTTTGTGCAGAATCGTATTTCTTCATGAATATAGCCATGACTCTACTCGCTAAATTTTTACACGAAATCTTTACGCAAATATAGATTTGCATCCTTTCTACTTGAGCCATTTCTACGCCGATCGTTTGATTGGATTTGCATAGGATGTAATATTTGTTCGTTTAATACAAAGTCCTGAAATATGAAGCAGTGTGTCTCAAGTATGACATAAACTGCAAATGGCGTCTACATTCGCTTTCCAATGAATTACATGCATAGATGTGTCCGGTTCCATGGATTGGGAATTTGATGCGTTTGAAAGACCGCCATTTATATTATTGTGGATTTTATATCTTATGTAAACTAATACATGCATTGAGATGTATCTTAATGTTCATCTTGAGAATTGCTACATATATTTACGTGTCTGTGTGTGTGTTTGTGTGTGTGTGTTTAGGTAGGTATCTACGTATACTTTTAAGCATTTCACATTCGTAAGACGCAAAACATTTCCATGTTTGTATAGTTTATGTATAGGATATATCCATAGATTCGTGTCTATGTACCTATCGAAGCAATACAAACACAAAGATAAACACACATGCGTGCACACACATATATATGATTGGTGTGTCCGTATATTTGTGTGTATGTGTATAAATATGGGTATAATTACTTATGCGTAGGCGTGCGTATGTATTTCTAAAAGTAATTCAAACTTGTATTTAGGAGAACATACTTATATCATAAATTTACTTCCTGTCACGCGCTTTCGTCGGAAATTTACAGAGTTTTCATCCCAGTGTTTTCATCAGAAATGTATTTATTGTTTGATAACAAAAAATACTTATATTGACAAGCGTAGAAATGCTTCTAACAAAGTGATATTCTTGTCTGTTGTATTATGGTTTCTATATCGAATGAGAGGAAATTAATATAGATTTACCGGGATTTGAACTCAGCTTCTGATATCATGTAACTAAATACCCTAAATGCTGTAGTCTAAGAGGCTGCAAGTTCTTTCTCGTCCGCTGTTTTCGTAACAGTCAATGTTTTCTTATAAAGACAACAAAGTGACACATTTGAAGGAAACGACGAATGTCTGATTATTCACTTGAATGGTATTCATTTTATCGGATCCGAGTAACAGAAGAAAACTTGTCAACTGCAGAGAACTGAAGCCAGAAAGTATGAGCGTGGGATAATTTGGGCAAAATTGTGGATGATCATATGAAGTGTGTTGTGTAAATAACAGGCTAGTATTTCCAGCAGTGTGTCAAGCCTTCTGGAAGCACGCAAAATTGGTTCGACATTGGTTGATACTGTCGAAACATAAAAGTAGAGTGACATGTGAAATAATGAGATAAAACAGTCTTTAGTATAATGATACGGTGGACCAAGGTAATGTAAACTAATATAAGATACATAATTATACACACATGAAATACCTCCGATAGATTTTCAAATTACTGTATTAAATATGTGACAGACTGCAGTGTTTGTTGCATACAGACGTCTTTCTTAACGTCTCTCAGCCATGTTGTTGATGTTCATAATCAGCAATGCAATATCCCGCCTAGACACACATAAATACACACACAAACACACACACACACACACACAAACACACACACGCACGCGCACACACACACACACACACATACACACACATACACACAAACACATGTATATACGTATGTAAATATATAGACCTGAGTGTGTATATGTATTCATAAATTTAATCCTGTTTTTCAATCCGTTCAAAACGCTTTGCTGATGAGGTCTAATAAGGTCAAAACTTGTCCTTCGATAGGAGTTTTTAAAAACCAGCCCCAATCCAATCAAATAAGCATTGCTAAATAAATTTGAACGTTATTGCAGTTTTATCTTTCTGAGTTATTCTTTTCAGATGATTTGAAACTATTTTCCCCTCTTTGTTTCAATAAACTGTGTGGTTAATCTTAGTTGATTGCTGGTTTAAGTCATCCAACTCAATATATTGACTTATGTGGGACACTACCATATCCTTAATTAGTATAAACTCCTCTTCCTCTCTCCCTTCCTCATTACACTACATTCTTTCTGTGTATTTCTATCTTTCTCTTCTCTCGCGAAACCCACTCCATGTTACTCACCATTTACTCCTACGTGTATGACTCCATGTATTTGTGGATATGTCCGTCTTACTTATTACAACTCTTCGTCTCTTTCTGTCTTTCTTTCTATCTTCCCCTCTCTCTCTCTCTCTCTCTCTCTCTCTCTCTCTCTCTATATATATATATATATATATATATATATATATATATATATATATATA
>NC_068999.1:37864111-37864854 GCF_001194135.2 Octopus bimaculoides | reverse complement strand
ATATATATATATATATATATATATATATATATATATATATACATGTGTGCATTCATGTATTTATATGTATCCACACTCGCGCGCGCTCACAAAACCGGAAGTGATGGGCGAGCTGTATTGATATTCCTTTGATAAACAACAAAAACGAAATAAATGATAATTGCCTTTCTGAGATTTGAATAAATCTTCGTTTTATGCCGAGAACTAAGTGATTTTATAGATACTCTTTTCCGTAGAGTAGTTTTAAAGTATTTGCAATTACTAACAGTAACAATAAAACCAAAGCACTTTGAACAAATTTTATTAGCTCAAACCGATGCGCAGTTTTTCAACTAAGTGACAATGGCATGTAGTTCAGATAACATTTCTGATTACTAAACAGTAGTGCAGAGGAATAGGGTGAGGATGGGAGTGTCCTCTGTATACTCCACCTAACAAATAAGCTAATGGCTCTATATGGAGGAAAGCCAGTGATTACATTGTCTTAGAAGCTATGCTTGATGAAACGAAAATTACGAGCAATTAATCTCTAATAAATACGATATTCAAGTTGAGGAAATAAAAAATAAATCGACAGATACAAATACGAACGTAGAGAGATATAGAGACTGATTAGTAGATATTATGTAGAGAGGTAGATAATTAAAATAGAGAGAGTACTATATGTGTATATATATATATATATATATATATGTGTGTGTGTGTGTGTGTGTGTGTGTGTGTGTGTGTGTGTGTGTGTGTGT
>NC_068999.1:37859477-37862979 GCF_001194135.2 Octopus bimaculoides | reverse complement strand
ACTGAGCGAAAACACCTAAGGCTCCACGAGGCTCCGGCAGGGGATGGTGGCGAACCCTGCTGTACTCTTTCACCACAACTTTCTCTCAGTCTTACTTCCTGTTTCTGTTGTGCCTGTAATTCAAAGGGTCATCTTTGTCACACTGTGTCACGCTGAATATCCCCGAGAACTACGTTAAGGGTACACGTGTCTGTGGAGTGCTCAGCCACTTGCACGTTAATTTCACGAGCAGACTGTTCCGTTGATCGGATCAACTGGAACCCTCAACGTCGTAAGCGATGGAGTGCCAACAACATTCTGACACAACGTCTTCCTGTTTATCCATCTTTTCATTTTATGTTACCTTCATATCTTTATAGGCATGCACATATCTATATTTATGTACAGAGAGTGAGATACAGAGACAAAATAGTTATAGATAGTGGTATAATTTATATGCACATACGTGTATGTCTCTCTCTCTCTCTCTCTCTCTCTCTCTCTCTCTCTTTCTTTTTCTCTCTCCCTATCTGTCTTTCTTTGTTACACTCTTCTCACTATCCCGTGAGCCGTGACAAATTAACGCGGTGTCAGTCATTGTTTCTGCGTTGCCTTCGACCGTATTGGACACGATTTTCTGAAAGTACTGCGGTCGATTCATTCGGCTACGCCTTTCACGAGGTTGCTCCAGCATGGATGCCGTCCAATGTCTGACACAAATATAGGGAAACGATAAAGATTACCTATAGAATAGCTTCTAATGGCCAATGTCGATAGTGTCCTATTTTTGTTTGGTTAAACAACACATTTCAAAGCATTTCCAATGATAAGACACAAAGGTGAACCTTTGCCTGTCATTTGGAAGTAATACTGCCAAGAAAGTGAAGTTCAAAAATGAAAACGATGCATTGACTGCATCACCTGCCCTCAATGCAAGAGAACTACATTTGCCAAAGAGGATTAAAGTTAATACACAGGTGAGAGGACATGAATAACAAATTAAGGTATCATCTTACGAAGACGCTTAGTTTAGTTAACATTTGTGCAAATTGAAAATTCTAATTTTTTTTTTTAAGTAAAGAGAATGATGAGCTATGAAAGGCAACACGAAAGTACATTGTAAGAATACTAAATCCAAGTCTAAACCGAAATTATTTAGCACCACTGCAAAAACAGAGTTTCCCTTATACGAACACCTCATAACATGTGTGTTTAAAAACTTGAACAATGAAAGCGCAAACACATAAAATGTGAAAACTTCCTTCTTAAAAGGTTCGTCTCGTTCTGTTTAAATTATTTTTCTAATAGTTAATAATTGTTAAGAAATCTCTCTTGTGAATGTATGAAGTAATTCTTGCAAAATCACACACACACACACACACACAAAGATGTATATATACACATACAAACAAGAAAACATCAGTTATTTCTCTCTCGATCGAAATCCTTGATTTTGTGTGGGTTGTAAATTTGACGGAATGTAAGAGAGACTGATAGAGGTGGAGAGAGAAAGAAAAAAAGGAGGAGACTGAGAGAGAAATGAAGAAGTGGGTGTATTAGGGTGAGGAAGAGGAAGACTAAAAAAGCGAGATTCTGCATAGTAGCAAGCGATGATATAAATAAGTAAAATTTAAAATTCTCATTTATTCTGATGACAAAGAGAGGAAATAAAGACAACTTTATCATGACAGTTCATTTTAAGGTAAAAACAAATATCGAAGAATTTTATAAAATTCAAAAACAAAATATTATATCTTGTTTATATCACATATATACCAGAAACATATAAAAACAAACACATTTAAGTACTCGTAAGGTTACACGCGTGTGTATGCGTGTATGCAAGTGTACATATACGCATACATTCATATGTGTGCGTTAATCTATGTAAGCCTGTGCATATATATCAGTATATATATATATATATATATATATATGTGTGTGGGGGGGAGAATGAATTTATATATATATATATATATATATATATATATATATATATATATATATATATATATATTTGTGTGTGTGTGTGTGTGTGTATGTGTGTGTATGTGTGTGTGTGTAAGTATATATGTCTCTGGGTCTGTATGGATGTATGTAATTTATATATGTATACACAAACACAATGACATAGATACATAGATACACAGACACAGGCAATCAGACAGACAGACAGACCGACAGACACACACACACACACACACACACACAACCAGACACATACGCACACAGAATCAGTGAGTAAATTAACGTATTTCTATTTGAGAGTTAGTAATAGAGCGTGGAGTCACATTGAAATGTTCCTCCCAGCGGGAGATAACGATATTGATTCAACTTAAGCGTCAATATGATTGACGTTACTCTAGATGGTATCTTCATCGGCATCAGCTTCCTCCACCTCCTCCTCCTCCTCATCATCATCATCGTCGTCGTTTTCGTCGTCGTCATCATCATCATCACCATCGTCATCCTTATCATCGCTATCACCATTAACGTCATCATCATCATCATCATCATCCTCAACCTCATCATGAATAAAAACATTTCCATCTTTATTAGTGTTTCCATTTCCATTATTAACGTCTTCATCGTCATCGCTTTCATCTCATTCATCATCGTCTTCGTTATCCTCAGCAGCTCCTCCGCTTGCTCTTCATCATACTTGTCATCATCCTATTTTCATCACAACAGTCATCATTTTCTCCTCCTCCTTTCCTTCTTCTTCCTCACATCCCCCACTATAGTCAGTCATCCACAACGGGATCGCTATTTATACCAGCATCAGTATCAGCCTCATCAACGCGATGGCTTCAACTGCATTTTTCAATCATGGTCAACAGCATCGATACCATCGCCGCACTGTCACAATTGTTGTCCAAATTTGCGCAGTCTTTCATTATCATTATCGTCATCATCATCATCATCATCATCGCTCTCTACATCTTCATCATTGCTGTCGCCGTCATCTTTGTTGTCATCATCGTCACCGTCATCATCGAAATCGTTGCAGTCCCAGAATATAGCAAACACAGATCAGTAAGCGATGGCCATTAACTTGATGTGGAATATAATTTGAAAGAACAACACACACCGTTTTGTGTTATCATAACAATTATTATCATGTTTACAATCATCGTCGTTGTCGTTCACATTATCACCATCACCATGACCGTCACCATCATCATCAGCAGCAGCAGCACTATCAGCACCAAAAACACCATCATCATCATTACAATTAATATGTAGTCACCCTGAAGATTGAAATTAAAAACAAATGACAAAATAAAAAAGAAATTTCAATGAGAAGTATGGTGTCAGCAAGTTAATAAATTTTGTGCAAAAACTATAATGCATATTTCACCACAAGTCTGTATGTACACATACGCATACCAATACACACATACACACATACATAAGCATTTACATATAGATGCAATACGCAGAAACATATAATATACATGCATACATATATGCATATATAATATATATATATATATGTATATATATATATATATATATATAT
>NC_068999.1:37858309-37859163 GCF_001194135.2 Octopus bimaculoides | reverse complement strand
CCATCATCATCATTACAATTAATATGTAGTCACCCTGAAGATTGAAATTAAAAACAAATGACAAAATAAAAAAGAAATTTCAATGAGAAGTATGGTGTCAGCAAGTTAATAAATTTTGTGCAAAAACTATAATGCATATTTCACCACAAGTCTGTATGTACACATACGCATACCAATACACACATACACACATACATAAGCATTTACATATAGATGCAATACGCAGAAACATATAATATACATGCATACATATATGCATATATAATATATATATATATATGCATATTATGTAAATATATAGATATGTATAATACGTAAAAAAATTATATGTTGTATTTATATTATATATTATTACGATAGATACAAATGTACGCATAGGTATACATAACATATGTATGTGTGTGTTATGTCTGCTTACATGCATACATACATTCACGTGCACATGTATGCATGCAGGAATGTGTGATGTATACGTTCCATGTGTACATATATAAGCATAAACACACATAGGGACAATAAAATGGTTTTTGGTATTGTGTTGTATAAAAAGAGTCTGACAGTGAAATGAAAAACAGAGAATACGTATAAAACACACGTCACACAACGTCATGCTCACGTACCATACACGATCACACAAACACATATATTTACACATATATGCACAAATGAATACATATTTATATATCTACATACACCATGAGTGTTAGTGGTATACGTATTACGAGTGGAGATACTGATGTTGACATTAGACACATAATAATATGTACGCCAACACACGGCAAAGATTCTAAATATACATAGTATGACACAGTTACATGCACGCATATATATATATATATATATATATATATATA
>NC_068999.1:37855127-37856726 GCF_001194135.2 Octopus bimaculoides | reverse complement strand
TATATATATATATATATATATATATATATATATATATTACATAAATCTTGTAGTACAGAGGAATTACTTAGCCACACTCAGCGTACGGATATGGTACATTGTTCGACTCTTCCTCTTGCATAAGCTTGAATCTTGTAAGGTGGACCTCTATGTAGGTTTAAAGAGGAATGACACGTTATTAACAGTAAATAACTTAAATCATTGAACCCTAGCGAGACATTTCTTAAGTATTACATTACCTGTCTCTTTCAACCAGGATTCTAAAATGACAACTTTTCTCGACGTCAATTATATATGAACGTATGCCTATACTTATTTTCCACATAAAACTAATGAAAATATTCACTAGATTCATAAAAGATTCTAACAACCCAAAATGTATAAGAAATCTTGTAAGGAATATATCTCTTAAAATATTGAAACTATCTTCCAACGAAGAAATACTCAATAATGACTGAGTTTCATAAGATAGCTCTCTTGAAAGAGGATTTTAAGAACAAGATCCAATTTATCTCATCCATTCAAAGAAACAAGCTTAAAATATAAGGAATGTTCTACATATATATATATGCGAGATATCAGTACAACACAACCTTTTAACTCAACGTTCCATATCTAAAAATATTGCAAACAAGCGTAAAGCTCTAATACAGCTGTTATAAACGTATCTGATGTAATTAACAGCATCGCTAAGTATCAATCGATCTAGCGCTACAGTGGAAAGAAAATCCTTTATATTTACTATTAATGAAAAATATAATTTCAGAGATACTCAGGAAAAAGGTTATAAAACTAACAAACGAAATTAGCGAAACTAAATCTCTCTCGATTGAATCCACACCTCCTCAGCATAGAGCTAGAAACGGAAAGAACGTGAAACTGGGTGTATATGTATGTGTGTGTGTGTGTGTGTGTGTGTGTGTGTGTGTGTATTCATATACATGCAAATATGCATATAGATTATATACATATATATATATATATATATATATGCATATTGCATAAGGTGGTGGTGTAGTGTGGGGGAGTGCTATGATAGAAGTCTTTGTTATGGTTATTGTTTGTTATTTTTTTTTTCCTGCTTCTTCTTCATTTTCTTCTTTTAACATTTCACAGATAATCTTTTACTTGCGATACATAAAGAGAACTTTCCAATGTTGCTGTTTCAATTCAAGTAGAACTCTTTCTTTCGCCCGTTTCTTCCTTCTTAAGTAGATTCCTAAGATTTACACCGGAAGCTAAGGTATTTATCTCTTCTAAGATATCCAATCCGTAAATTATAGCCTTGATTGAAACATTGAAAAAAGAAACACACACGTGCACACACATTCATATAGTCATAGATATGCGTCTAAAAACATGCACATATACACACACACAGAGGCTTGCAAACATTCGCTTACAGAGGATAGAGATAGATGAATAGCTACACACACACACACACACACACATACTTGTATAGAAACTTATATAGTCGCACACGTATATGTATGTAAGCGTATATATGTACATCAATGTAGATAAGCGTATATCAGCATTAGGATATATATATATAGCGTATATATATATATATATATATATATATATATATATATATAT
>NC_068999.1:37852522-37854330 GCF_001194135.2 Octopus bimaculoides | reverse complement strand
TATATATATATATATATATATATGCATGTATAAATGTTGTTTGTATATATATATATGGATACACATATATAAATGTACGTATATATATCCATATGTTTTAATATATAAACATACAGATAGATAAATCTGCCGTATAGATTAACGTAACTTTCCTGCATATGCAAATATATATGTATATATGGTATGTATTTATATACATACATTCGTACATACATACATTCGTACATACATACATGCATGTGTGTATGTATATATATATACATTCGTACATACATATATATATATATATATATATACATGCAAATGTCACACGTATGAACACAGGCATGTATATATGTATGTGTGTGTGTGTGTGTATACATATATGCATGTGTATGTATGTATATATGTACGCATTTATACCTATATACCGTACTTTAAATTCCTGAAGAGGCAAATCAATAGCCGATTATTTCTCTAACACTGTGTAGGAGATGATCAATTTTACTTTTACTTTAGATGTTTTTAAGATGTCATTCGGCAGTTGAAGTGAAATCAGTCTTTAATATCTCAAACATATATATAAGATTTAATACACACTTATACATATATATGTCTATATATATATATATATATATATATATATATATATATATACGAGGTATGACCTATAAGTATCCGGGCTGTCACCATAATAACGAAGCTAATCGACGCTGACAAAATCCGTTTGGTGCTGATTAACCTTAACCTCTGCTGTGCTTGCACACGAGGTTTTAACGTTCTAGCTCATTTCCGCTGTTTAAGGCAGTGCTTGGACGGAACGTGTGTTGCGTGTGATCGTCGCATTGACCATCACAGAGAAAGCTGTCATGGCCGTACCTGCTCAGGAGCCTACGCAAAGTTGCAGAAGTGTAAGGAGAGGAGTGTATGACCAACAAACAAGTGTACGAGTGGTTTAGACGTTTACAAGGTGACCGAAAAAATATAGATATTGACGAACATTCTGTGAGAATTGCAACCAGCGGAAGTGAGAAAAAATCGCAGCTGTGAGGGGAAAACATCGAATCACCATCCGTTAGGTATCAGAGGATGTGCAGATTAGTTACGGTTCAGTTCAGTCCATCATCATTGAAGATTTGGGTATAAGACACGAATCTGCCATGTTTGTGCCAAACTGCTTTCAGCTGACCAAAACCACTCTCGGATTTCAGTTGCATAAATTCTCCTTGACTGTGTCCAGAACGATGAAAACTTTTTGAAAACTTTGCCTAGGCCACTGAGCAGGTATCACCAAGCTTTTGGCAAAACTTGATGCAGATTCTCCGCTCACATTTCTCTGTTATGTTTAATATGACGATCACACGCTACACACGTTCCTTCTAAGCACGGCTGTAAACAACGGAATTGAGATAGAAAGTTAAAACGTAGTGCACATGCACAGCAGAGATCAAGGTCAATTTTTACCAAACGACCTCACTCTGTATGCTTTAGCTTTGTTGCCATGACAATAGTGTGGATACTTATTGATCAGATCATGTATATATTTATATATATGCATGTATGTATGTATGCATGTATGCATGCATGTATGTATGTATGATTGTATGTCATATACTAAGCGATAAGGTTAACAATTAAGATATACCATTAGGAAATAAAATATATATCCATGAAGCGGGAACCCACAGTACAAAGTATGGGTGCAGAGAACCTCATGTGAATTGAACCACTCCTCTTTCACAATTCAGGCGAAAACACGTTCCGTTACAAGGCAATACCAGCGCAAATCACCGCCTAAAATTGTGAAAGAGGAGTGGTTCAATTCACAT
>NC_068999.1:37849389-37851960 GCF_001194135.2 Octopus bimaculoides | reverse complement strand
ATATATATATATATATATATATATATACGTATGTATGTATGTATGTACACTTAAATATATATATACATATAGATATATATAAGTGTATATATATATATATATATATATATATATATACACACACATACACACACATACACACACATACATATACATATACACATATATATATATACCTCTGTGTGTGTGTTTGTATACGTATGCGTCTGGTTGAGGACTTTAATCGTATTTTACATTGATATTGGTTTCAGATATTGACACAAGGGGTCTGCAATTGTTCTTCGGGTGGTGGGCAATTCGATTAAACCGATTCCAGTGCTCCACTGGTACTTATTTTAGTGACCCCCAAAAGGATGAAAGGATGAACGTCACAACGGCAGTGTTTTGACTGCTTCTCTTTTAGGACGACTAACTGTTGGTGACACACCCGACCCCTTAGTGCGAGGTATTCTGGGACGCCGGGGTTTTCACAGGTGCGACTGAAGGAGAACATCAATAGATAAATCAAAGAAATGGAGTCTGGGCCTCATGATGGTGTTATGATATATGTTTTGGAAAGAGCGGCTGCCGTGTAAGCGATGTCACTTTTGATATATGATGTAGTGGTGTTGCAAAATTGGGCCCGTGCATATTAATTTCCATTATGACCTTTATATTGTATCAAATTTTCATGCATTTATTTGTAAAGTTATGGAAGTTATTATAAATTAAAATCCATCAGTGACCTCATGCTCTGAGGAAATGATCGATTCCTCTTGAAAATCAGGATGCTGGCCCGAAAAATATCACGAGAAAAAAAGGAGATAGTAGATGCATCTTCTCGCTTTATCTGGGACCAGTTTCTTGATTTTCAAATAGAATCGATCATTTGGTCAGTGTCTGCAGTTTGTTTGGATATGGAATGCGTTATAAAAGCCTGCTCAGATCCGTGTGTCCAAAGTATGAAAGCTATAAGTTGCTCTATATTTTGTGTACTTTAAAAGATATATATCTCTCACCGGATGAAGTAATGTTTTGTTGATCTTACCTCAAAGGAACAGTAAACAGATGTATGTACGAATGTATGTATGTATGTATATATTTATATATATATATACATACATACATAGATACATACATCATAATGTGAGTGTGTATCGGAAATAAGGTGATGTGTTTGTTTTATCCGTCTCGTAGATATGTTTTGTCTATTAAATGACAAAAAGTTCCGGCATTTTCCATCTCCTTTCGTTGACTTCATCTCATCTTCCTTCCACGTTCGCCATCAACCACGATACACATTTACAGCATTTGTATGTGTTCATTTGTAATGGTTCTGTCATGATACACACGTCTGTAAAACAAGCCCTGGGTGAAATTTCAAACAAACTGTTATCATATTTAACAAATAAGTGTGTGTTTGTACACACACACACACACACACACACACACACACACACACACACACACACACATATATATATATATATATATATATATATATATACATATCCATACATTTTACAGGCAATGCTATTACCCGTTTGTACATGCATTCAAGATATTTTTTAAATGTCGTTAATACAACTTACCTACATATAAACACACTCATATATAAATGCCAGTAGGTGTTCATGCATATACTCAAGTATATATCCTGTAAGCTTCAGCAAACATTACAAATAGAACCACCGTGCAAATATACACAAATTTACACACACACATACACACGCATACACACGCATACACAGACATATGTACGCACACACGTATATATACGCAAACACACATACGTATACTTAAACATACAGACAAACATACATACTTCACATACATACCTCAAATCCGTACGCGCAGGTACATACATTCATTCCTTCATATAAGCACATACACACATACATACATAAATACGTACATACATACATACATACATACATACATACATACATACATACATACACACACACATACATAAACTCATATATGCACACATAAAATTAAGTTGGCATATTCCGAAAGTGATTTCTTAGGACGGCTTGAAGCAATTACAAATCTCTTTTATGTTTTTATCACCTGAATCCAGAAGACAGAGACATGGCGTCATTGTGGTGACGGAGGGGAGGGGCAGTAGGAGGAAACAGGCGAAGGAAGAAAGAGACGACGAGGTGGGGGGGGTTCATGCAGACTTAACGTTATCTTCGCATTACTTCCCAACACAATGATCAGCGCGTTCTCCTATCCTGCACACACACACATATATAAGTATGCATGTAGGTATGTATATGTATATATAAGTATATATGCACATATTATCGTAATTATAGATATATATGTATGTATGTATATAAAGTTGACATGCGTATAATTCAATATGTGTGTGTATACACACATATGTATACGTACGTGGCTTTGTAAATACATGTTCATATATGTGTGTACGTGTATGTATATACATTTATTTGTAAATATAACATATATGTATATATAAATGTATATACATATATATAAGTATATATATATACATGTATATATATACATATACATATAAATACATATATGTATATATATATATATATATATATATATATATAT
>NC_068999.1:37846846-37849103 GCF_001194135.2 Octopus bimaculoides | reverse complement strand
ATATATATATATATATATATATATATAAGTAACTAAAACGACCTCACAATCCGTATTAATGCTTCACGCAGGTATCGATCAATTTATCGATATATAGTAAATCAATACTTCATTCAAACTATTGTATCCATGTAGCAGTCATACAATAGAAAAAATTCGTGACGATACAAGAAGAAATAGAAAAAGAAAGATTAAAGAAATGGTAATGTTTCAGTGGGGACCATAATTTGGGGTTATTGTCTATATGTTTGCCTTGTTGTTTTTTATATTATTTAATCCGTGGATGGAGGTCAATGCTCATACTTATTTTTGCTAAGAGATTAAGGGAGACAGGAAATGCAAGTAAGTCATCACAGGTCATACTTTATCTGCAGGTGTGATTTTTACAACAATCAGGATTTCACTAATACCACCCAAACCCCATGTAGTAATAGAAATATGGATGACGAATGAAATCTATCAGTGAATGAACCGCCAGGTTAAACTTATGTTCATCCACATGGGTGATGTTTGTGTACTTGAATCTAAGGCTAAATCAATCAGAAGCGACCGTAGAATGGACACAGGGCAAGGGGATCAGGAAGTAAACTTCGCAGCTATGCAGTCGCGGTTTTTCAAATTTGTTTATTGAAAATAATTATGCCGAAAATAAATTTTCGTGTGTTATTATATGAACTTCCCTTGAATATATTTATTGTAGATTTTTGGAGCTGAATTCATCTGGTGGAGCCATGCAGCCACCTGTTTAGTTTACATGAATTTTAGAATAGTCCTATAATTTTCATGTGTAAACTTCCACTTCTTCACATGCGTAGATACACACACATATACACACGCACATACACATACATATCAAACATAATATTGTTGAAATATAATTTGTTCGAAGATTGGAGAAATCATCAACAAACAACTCCCACTTTGGCGAACTTAAATGAAACCAGTGAAAAATAAAGAGCTTCGACGCCATTACAAGATTTGGCACACAATGTCCAGTTTGGATAACATATTGCAGCCTACAACGCTGTTTCTAAAGGACAACAAATCTTGAATGAAATATCTTTTCATTCTTGTCATGCTCTATCATGGCCGGAAGCATTCGTTGAAACTATACATGCTACAGTTTCAGCCATTTTATAAGACATTAGCAGGTTTCAGATTTGTTGTACAATGACCAGACGCTTTATACATTCGAAAGGATCGAGAATTCCTAAGCATGAATACTTACGTTGTTTTTTTTTAATTCAGGTGTCATCTAGATCACAGATCATCCATATCAGAAACTATAATTCATTAGTCTTTACAGTCATTTACAACTTGCACTGTACCCATAAAATTTATTAACGCTGATCGGATAAACCTAAAATCAAACGGAAGGTATTGCATCCGTGACCACCCACTCTCAGTTTTATACCGGGACTACATGGTACAATGCATCCTGTTTCTTAATTTAAATGCCATTTTGTGTGATTCAAGATTAATATTGTTGTATCCAGAGGTTCGAGGAATAAATTGTTCCAACCGTGACTAACCATTTTGATTTAAATCAAGGAATACGTTACGTATGGTTCCAGCCTTTAAATTTTAACCATTTTGCATGAATCATGGGAGAACTGCTTGTTTTATCTAGAAGACTGAACGGCAACCGGCTCCGTTCGTGAAAATCCCGTCTTGTTTTATATCAAGAAATAAGCTGTGTATTGAATTCAAGTTTTTTAAATTTTATAACAATTTTGCATCAATGAATGGAGAAATTTTCGAGAAGATCGATCGCCAAATTTGAGGCCCCAACCTTGATTGCTGCCCCTTTGGACGTCGTCCACTTGGAATAACTCGCGTTTAGAGATAATTTCACCCCAGTTTGTACTTCAAAGGCTAAATTGACGAAAAGAACATTAGACTTATTTAATATTTTAGGCTTTTCCGCTATTTACCATTTAAAACCGGCGAGATAAAATCTAATGTGTCTGTTTCTGGTCTTTGAACGAATTAGAAAAATAAATAAATAAATAAATGAAAGCCTTAATTATTGGTGCACACACGCGCACAAACTCATACACATACACACACACAAATGCCATACAAGCGCAAACCATAGACGCCTTATCGCACCTCACACATAGACTTATCAATGATATATATATATATAGAATCTATCTATATATATATATATATTAACAGATAATAATATATATGCACGATTTTATGCATACATACATACATACATACATACATGCAAATATCTATTTATTTATCT
>NC_068999.1:37845291-37846728 GCF_001194135.2 Octopus bimaculoides | reverse complement strand
ATATATATATACATATATATATATATATACATACATATACATACATGCATACATGCATGCATACACATATGTATGTATATGTGAGTAGATTTCAGTGTTTGCATAATCAAAAAAATATAACAAAAAAATATGCTCACTCCTATACACCAAGAGCATAATACACACATATTTACATATATGTACATGTATTGAAGTGTGTGTGTGTGTATGTATGTGTGTGTATGTGCGTGTGCATATACAGATATGTGAGCGTTTGTAAATGTTTGAATATGTGTGCACTCTCTTATATGTGCGTGTGCGTGTATGTGTTAGTGCGTGCGTGCGAGTGTGTGTGTGTGTGTGTGTGATATGTTCCTGGGTGTGACTCTATGTGTGTGTTTTTATGTGAGATAATTTGGATTAGAAACCGACACAAAGGCAAAGAGACTAACAGCCTACATTGATGGCCAATGAAATTCTGCGACGTGCACTCATCGCGGATGATGTAGGAACTATTTAATTACCTGCTGTAATAATAATACCTTATCAAACTTGATACACACATTCAACTTAAGTGCAGAGAAGCCATTATAATGATTCTCTAATAAAAAAAAAAGTATAACCTCACCTCGGCGTTTCTATTTGTTGCATAGACCCTGATTAGTGCAGTTTTAGCAAGTCTATAATGGAAAACGTTCTGACCGTCATCATCCAGGGTAATTTTTCTTTCTTTATAACATGTGTATGCTAAATAAAATTCTAAATAAATCAGTGAGTGTTGAACATTTTGTTTTTTGTTTAAAGATGATGGTCTAATATATGTAGAAATAGATCTGGCATATTTTTAATGTTTACTGATCAAGCACACTAGTGCGTGATTTGGTGTATATGCGTCTCTCTGTCTCTCTTTCTCTCCATATATATATGTATATATATGTGTGTGTGTGTGTGTGTGTGTGTGCGTGTGTGGGTGTGTGTGTGTTTGTGTGTGTGTGTGTGTGTTTGTGTGTGTGTGTGTGTGTGTGTGTGTGTGTGTGTGTGTGTGTGTGTGTGTTTATGTATTATTTTATCTGCTTTTAATTGAAAATAATTAAAAATTCGATGTGCTTCATTATTCCCGTATTACTAGACAACTGCATTTTAAGCAATGAATCAATCTATTTCGTATATTTTATTTTTAAACAATATATACATATGTAATATATATATGAAGAGCTATTAGAGATTGTTTCAGTTACATACTTAACATGTTGCAGTTTAGTTGAGATTAGTCAGAATCTTTCAGAAATCTCACAAATATATTTTGAAAGCACCTAGTTTTTCCTGATTTATGTGTTTGGTTTTATCACAGTTTTTTTTGTAAGAAGCCTCCATAGTATGCACTCATGTGCACCAATATACGTATCTATCTATCTATATATATATATATCTTCTATATATATATATATATATATATAT
>NC_068999.1:37841791-37844778 GCF_001194135.2 Octopus bimaculoides | reverse complement strand
TATATATATATATATATATATATATATATATATATATATATATATATGTATGTATGTGTGTGTGTGTGTGTGTGTGTATATATATGTATATGTATATGTATATATATATATGTATATGTACATATAATTATACGTTTGTATTTGTATTATTGCATGCCATTTCGCGTGGGTGCATCTATCTATCGATCTCTTTATATATATATTATTTAAAAAATGGCAAAAAATCATATATTAATTAATATCGATTAATTACAACACACACACACACACACATATACATACATATACATGAATATGTATGTGTATGTGTGTGTGTGTGTGTATGTGTGTGTGTGTGCGTGCGTGCGCGCGTGTATTTGAATGCCCAACCGTATTATCTGCATAACATTTACTCACCTTGTATTGGCAGAATTCACCAACAATGTATTTCAATTTCTAATATTTCTTTTATTATTGATATTTGTTTTGTTCTGCCACTATTGTTGTTGCTGTGGTTGTTATTGTTGTTGTTTTCGATGTCGTTTCTTTTAGTTCATTTTTGCTTCTTCCAACTTGTATGTATTCTTGCACAAAAGTCTTCCTTGAGGACGCTATCAGGACAAATTGTATATCTTTGTTAGCACTTTAATATCCATGTCTACTGATGCAGGCCATTCAATTCACTAAACAAATGCATGCATACACATAGTCAAGCATATATACACACATACACACACACATCAAATAAATATCGATGCATTCATATATGTTTACACACATATATATACACCCCTCCACACACACATATATATATATATGCATGTATGCATATATATGTATATGCATACCTATATATATTCACTTATACATACTCATTTGTGTGTGTGTATGTGTCTGTGTGTGTGTGTGTGTATGTGTGTGTGTATGTGTGTGTGTGTGTATCATGTAATTTTATATCCACTGTTTATTCTTCAGTTTCGCGATTTCCTCTCATCTCAAACATCGGAGAAAAATAAAGTGCCAAATATTTCGACACAGAAAATAACATATCTGAAAAGAAAGAGAAAAAATATATATTCTATTATATACTGCCAAAAGTACCTTTCTATTAATCTCTGAGCGTACCTCGTATTATTTCCGGTGTTTTGGGTAGCCATATATACGCCATATCTCTTTCATAAAATATCTAAACATTGGAGAGTGTCATGTGGTTAGCAAAAATAGTTTTGCTATTAAAATGGCGTTTTGTATGTTCTTTATACGGAGATTGTATTTGCATAGGGTGGGGGCAGGAGACCGATTTTAATGTATTATACAAACACTGCAGCAGTCTTTTCCTTTAATTTATGCATATACGTATATGCTTGTATGTATGCATGTATATATGTATGTATGTATATTTGTATATATGTATGTATGTATGTATGTACGTATGTATGTATGTACGTATGTACGTACGTATGTATGTATGCATGTATGTATATATGTATGTATGTATGTATGTATGTATGTACGTATGTATGTACGTACGTATGTATGTATGTATGTATGTATGCATGCATATATAGACGGATAGATGTGTGTATGTATGTGTACATGTATGTATACATATATATATATATATATATATGTGTTCATATATATATATCTACATTTACACTTATATATACACATCTATACATATATACATATATAAATACATATACATATGTACCTATATATAAGTACATGTATGTGTGTGTGTGTGTGTATGTGTGTGTGTGTGTGTGTGTGTGTGTGTGTGTGTGTAGCATATGCATGAATGCATATATGTGTATGTTTGAATGCATGTGTGTGTTTTATGTTGAAATATTTTGCATACCATAAATGCTTTTGCATGCTGCAAGTCATATATTTTGTCGTAAAATTCACATAATCTTACTCAAATATACACACGTGCCTCATACACACTTTCATGTACACGTACACAATCATATACGTATGACTCCCGATCGTACACTGTCGTACACTCATGCACGTTTATCCACACACACATAAATGCATATGTACCAAAGTTTATTAGGTTATGGAGGTTGTATTTCTACACTCTTATACTTTTTTATTAATTTACAGGAACACAGTAAACAGTGGATAACATTAGCTGAGGGAAAACGAGTCGTGTTCTAATCTTAAGATAATACCGTGACACGGAACCTGGAACACGCATATTTAGACAACCATCTTAATGATTGATCGGATCAAGTGAAAAATATGTCTGCTATATCGATGTGAAATACATTTATTGTATTTTTATGAAGATTAAGAGAAGTTGTGTGGTTAACAAGACTGTGATGGCATTAATTGAATGGTTGAGGCAGACGACTTCAACGACGACTACGATGTCAACGAAGATGATGTTGATAATGACGACACGACGACAACGACGTTAACGATTACGACGAAAAAGACGATGACAACGGCGGTGGTAACGACAACGACAATGAGTTACGATGATGACGGTGATGATGATGAGAGTTAATTCAGTGATGAAAACAAAAAGGAGAAAGGAAGGATTTTAATAATTTCATGTATATATAGTGCTCCCTTCTGTTGTCCTGGCTTCTACTTCACTGCTATACACTTGTCCCTTCCTCCTTGTTCCACTTCCTCCCTCTACCATCCTCTCTGCTCTCGTGTGACCAGTGGTCAACTCTCTTTTCACTCTAGCCGCTGTGAAGGCAAGACGAACTGCTAGCGTTCTACATCAGATTCGCGTTTGGCCGTACGGCTTTTTAATGTTGTTTTCACTGTCCAATTTTTCCTGTCTTGGTTTGTGTCTGCCACCTTGGAATCCTCTGTTTAGTGGGTTGATCCACTACTCAGGAAGAGACTATTCTAGAGTACGTTCTGCCTTATCTTCGAAACCTCGAGTTAGAATAGAGAAAGCTGATGAAGGAATAATTCGAAGTGGCTATCTGTTTTCCTATGTGTTCGTTCCATTGTCTGTAGTTCATTGTTCTAACGTCCTG
>NC_068999.1:37840018-37840411 GCF_001194135.2 Octopus bimaculoides | reverse complement strand
TATATATACACATATATATATACAGTCTTACACTCACACAGACGCACATTCACAAACAATCGAACACAGACACGGATACATAAGATATATTTGGAAGATGATCAAATGTTGATATGAGAGTATGTGATGTATGCACTATTCAACTAGGTTTCTGAACGATGTATAATGATAACGATGCAGTGAAGAGTAAAAATACAAAAATAATATTGTTTTCATATATGTTCAGCTAAAGGAAATTATCTAGAAAAATAAATAATTTTTCAGATAAGACATTGTGTTGATAGTTTAATGAATTGTAATGTATCATTGTCAAATATATTGAAGACGTACGGATAGTAATCATCAATATTTACGGACATATGTATGCGTATATATATATATATATGTATATAT
>NC_068999.1:37837689-37839922 GCF_001194135.2 Octopus bimaculoides | reverse complement strand
TATATGTATGTATTTATATATATTTGTTTTGCCATTTTAGTACTTTTCCCTTCTGAAAGTTTAGTTGTCTCTATAGAGACTTCATTCTTTCCGATACAGGGGTAATAATATGAATAATAAGGACATAGGTTATCGACACGTTGAATAGGATGGAATTCATAGCTGCAAAAAATGAAGAGCTTAACCGCCCTGATCAAAAGAAGGATTGAAGTGCCTATCAAATAAACCAATAAGTGTAGAATAGTAACATGGTTTAGTTTCTAGGCAGCAGATCCTTCCCTTGTCTGGTAGGGTTAAAAAAAAGGCTGTTTTGAACTATTTTCAGAACAACATCCATCACAAAGTCAAACAAAAGAACTAAAAGCTTACCATTCAGTCGGAACAAATTGTCCATTCGAGAGAAGTGGAAAAAATAGCAGCCAATATGCTCTGAAGAGGCCATTGTTTTATAGCATCATAATGCACTTTAAAGGTGCAAACATGGACAATAACAATTGGCCGAAACGTAAAGCGAGAAATTATAGGAACTTATTAACTGACAGCACTATGATTAAAATATGATTATTCTATATATATAATCTGTTTTCGATAAGCTATTAATTACACACACACACACAAACACACACATGTATAAATTGAGGATAATCATTAAAATGATTTTATCAGGGGCAAGCGTATAATAACCAACATATCGGTAAAATTAATATTGATATTTATAATATATAGCTATGAATGTATTGCTATGTGTATCTAGATTATTTGAATGCTATTTGATATTTTCCAATTGATATACGAAGATATATAACAAAAAATCCTGAAAGTAGATATTTAATCTAGAAACAGATATGTTGTTCCACATATTAGTGTAGAGACTTGCTATTGTCTTCTTTCGCACGACCGAAACTTTAATGTAGGCAATATTGCTTGAATTTTTCATCATGTACATACATACATGCATGCATACAAAAAACACCTTGTTGTTGATGATGAAATTGCGATGAAGGAGCTTTGGATCTAGGTTAGAAACCGGTTCTTTCTCTATCTTGAAATAAAACTGAATAATGACATACATATGCCGACACACACACGTGCGCCCACCATACAAACATACATATACATATACGTACATACAAGCACACATGTATAGGTGCATACCGACATCTGTGTGTGTCCATGTAATTATGTATATATGTATATCTGCCTATCTATATAGTTAAAGATAGACAGACAGACAGGCAAAAAGATGGATAGATAGATAGATAGATAGATAGATAGATAGATAGATAGATAGATAGATAGATAGATAGATAGATAGAGGAATATAGATTAACAGTACATACAGTGTATTCTGTAGATAGGTAGACATTATTAACCGTGCTCGGTAAATTAGAATCTGTTATTAGATGACACGGTTTTTCTCTGACCAGAAAAAGAAGCCAAACTGACGAAGTTCAGCACATTTACCGCTTCTGCAGTGATTGCTTCTGTACCTTTAAACTCTGTTAATACATAGTTACATTTATCTCAATCCAACACGCAGATTAATGCACTTTTCACATTCTTGTGTTCACATCGGCAAACATCTCACTATTCTTAAGGGAACAAATTCAGTTATATTTAATATTTAGTTAATATTGTCACATAAAATGTTATAACTACTGTTCTGTTCGTCAAACATTTAACTCTGATGAAACATTCAAAATGTCGCTGAAACCAATTTCATGTTCTTTGGTTACAGAGGGAGGGACGGGTTGCGGAAAGTGAGGGAAGGGGACAAAGAACATGTTTTGTCATACATTACTTTAAGACATGCGCTCGTATGCCTTTATTTCTCCTAAAATACCGCCCTCGCCACAATCTTCCAACATCTATCCATCCATGTCTATGTTTATTTACATAGGATTCACTCCCACTGCACTTTGGGCAAGTGTCTTCGGCTAAAGCCTCGGGCCGGCCAACGTTTTGTGAGTGGATTTGGAAGACGGAAACTGAAAGATGCCCGTCGTATATGTGTGTATGTGTGTGTGTATATATGAGTGTGTGTTTGGGGGTGCATTTGTGTGTTTCTATGTTGGTCCCACACCGCAGGTTGATAACCAGTGTTGATGTCTTTACGTCCATGCAACTTAGCGATTTGCAAAAGACCCTGATACAACAAGAGTGCAAGGGTTAAGAAGAAATAAGTAATCATATATGTGTGTGTGTATATATATATATATATATATATATATAT
>NC_068999.1:37833395-37836615 GCF_001194135.2 Octopus bimaculoides | reverse complement strand
CATATATATATATATGTGTGTGTGTGTGTGTGTGTGTGTGTGTATGTGTGTGTGTGTGTGTGCGTGCGTGCGTATATTTGTGTATACAACATTTAGTAGGACATTATTTTTTAATGTATGCCTTAGATTATTTTTGTAATGATGGTCGGTCGTAACATCTGTTTCGGCCATTATTGGTCTAGGTCATGTGAAACTTAATAGCGCCAACCTTAAGTGGTTTTTAAAGTTATGTTTGCATACCATTACCCACTTCAATAGGGACTCGTTGCTTGCAGTGATGTAACTGTGAGTCTGAGGGTTGTCTTGTATTTTGAGGAAGTTTTCCACGTACAATTTGTAAGTTATAGAGTCTTTTTCCAATTTATTTTCCCCGGTATAATACTCAATGATACAGTGCCATTTAAAGTTAACAAGTGGTGTCACAATATTGTAATGCGATGTGAATTCTAGATTTTTTGGGGGTTTGTCGTACGGCAAGAATATTAAACTTGACGCCTGCAACGTTTGTAGAATTTTGATAAAATATTTTCGATGTTGTACAAATGGTACAGCGCTTATAGGAAAATCGGAAAGAATAGTGTTTCAGATCTTTTTTGTTTGTGACGATTCCAATAAGCAAAGCAAGGCATGCTAGTTATTTATATATTTCTATCTCTCAAGTCTTTTCATTTTCATGTTTTCTTTTGTGTAGAGAGGCTACGTGGGTACAGTGTTCAAGAGATGACCAAGAAGCAGAGAAGGGGAAAATTTTTGTATGAGTATCTCGTGACTACGGAGTTCTAAAGATCTATGGACACATTCTGCAGGGAATATCAACTTTATAGTTCCTATATGTACTCCAGCGTAGGTTGTTAACAGTTCTTTGATACAATTTGGCGCTTCGAGATATTTTCCGAAAGAAGAGACTGTAATTACTTACGTACATCCTTTATTCTAAATTACAGAGATGTACTTGCACAACAAGTGACCTGATCTGAGATGGTGTGCTGAAACGAAAACAATTGCAGCGTGGAAGGTGCTTATAAGCCATTAAAACAAAAACACAAAAACCGTTAGCTTCACTTCAATATTTAAATTTAATTTGCCATAATATTTTCGTCGCTTTGAGACCGCCACCTCAGAGATGCAGCACGGAATTTTGTCAGTCATCAGGTCGCGGTCTGAAAGCGACGAAAATATTTTGGCAAATTAAATTTAAATGTTGAAGTGAATCTAACGGTTTTTGCGTGTTTTTAAATGGCTTATAAACAACTTCGACGCTGAAATTGCTTTTTTTCTAAAGCTGAATACAAATTTTTCTCCGTTCAGCAGGTTTATGGGGGTGGGGTTTCCAGTGAATCACAATAAATAATATCAGATTGGAGTATTTGATTTTCTAGAGCTTAGCTTCAATTTCAAAGATTCTTTTTTTTTTTTTTTCCTGTTTGATGACAAAAGACAAATTCTGTTCGAGCATCATTTAACTCGTCCACCAGTTCATAAATTTGTGAAGTGTCTATTCCTGAGTATTCCGACTTTCGAACTCTGTTTCAGGACTTTCGTAAACCAATCCACTGAGGGCGGCTTAAAGTTGCCCATCATTCAGATATGTGTGTGCGTGTATGTGTGACGAGGAGGGCATCATACATATACATATTTCAAAGAGGTATGAGTATGTGTGGTGTATGTATATATATATTCATATATATATATATATATATATATATATATATATTGTATGTGTGGTGTACGTATATATATTTGTATATATACATATATGTGAGTGTTTGTGTGTGTGCGCGCGCGCGAGTGTGAGAATGTCTGAATATCATTTCAGAAAGTATTTTAACATTTCAAACTATTTCAATATAATTTTATCCCCGCAGAGACTGGAAAAATCCCATAATTGAGAATAAGCTTTCTACACGTACTACTGCTACTCTTCTGCTGCTCCTGCTGTTGTGACTCTGCTACTGATGCTGTTGAAGCCGGTATTTCCACCACTCATTTATGATGATGATGATGATGACGACGACGACGACGATGATGATGACGATGCGTGAATATTTTCATATGGGGAATTAGTGTCTCTTGTGATAGACATCATTTCAAATAATAATGGACGATAAATTGTAAATTGTTAAGTCGAATCAAGCAGAAACAGTTGGTGTCTAATATGGCGAATGAATTGTTGTAAATAAAACTGGACAATTATAAAAGTTTTAATGAATAAGAAATACTTCTGGTCCACACACACGCAGACACCCACACACGCGCTCACACACATACATATATATGTACGTACATACATACATATATGCATGCATACATACACACATACACACATACGTACATGCATGCATACATACACACATACATACATATATAGATACATACAAACATGCATACATATATACATACATTTATACACACAAACATACGAAACAAGACAGTTTTTATCGCCGTACACCTTAATCAGACCATTTACTCTCGCAATCATTTCCGTTACATTCATGCATGAAAATGCAGAATGTGTGTGTAAATGTGTATGTTTTCGTAAACACATATGTTGATGAGTTCTTGGGCTGTGGCGTGTGGGTGTGTGAGTGAGTGTGCATATGTGTGAATATATGTGTTATAAACGCAGCTTCGACGGAGCCTGACAAAAGTTCGCTCCGCAATGCCGAGGCTAGAATCTCATGTTTGGAAATGGTTCGAAAAACGTGAGCAGAAGCTTGTCGAAGGGATTTAAATTTCCCCAAGAAAGGTAAATAAAAGTGCTGGCACTGAAATTTGGTTAGAAATTAACAGCAAGATTAACATGAAGAAATAAATGCTACGTATTCTGCATTGTATGCACACATACGCGTATATATACATCCAAATATATACATCCAAATACATATATATATATGTGTGTGTGTGTGTGTGTGTGTGTGTGTGTGTGTGTGCGTGTGTTAGAAAAAATAATAAGGTACTCAGATATCTGGATGGTTGTACATTTACAAATTCCTTATTAATATGTCACATGTTTTTATAAATTAACGCTTGCATCTATTCTAGTAGATTCTCCAGATCTGAGCACCTTCTTATTTTTTCTAATATATAATTCCTGTACATCACCTCCAAACCTTCTAATTTTTTTTTCTCCGTGTTTTTCTCCTTGTTTTTCTCCTAGTTTTTCTCCTTATTCTTTCTGTTGAAGAGCGTTAAACTAATACATCCTTTTGTTGTTTACACC
>NC_068999.1:37830111-37830767 GCF_001194135.2 Octopus bimaculoides | reverse complement strand
ATATATATACTCACACAAACATATATGTATGTATGTATGTATGTATGTATGTATGTATGTATATATACCCACAGATTCGAACACATATGTATCTGCGTGACTGACACTGAGTATTAATTTAAGAGTATTTGAAATTAAGTTTAAAAATAGTACCCGTTCATGTAGCAATGAAGAAAGTGAAATATTAGCGAAAAGGTTTTGTGGGATTCATCTGAAATAAATTATTAAATTGCGCATGATTAATGTATATATGTGTACGTGTGCATATGTGTATTGTGTGTGTGAGAGTGTATTGTGTGAAAGATTTTGTATGTACATGTGTGTGAGTGCATATTAATGTGCATGTGTGTTAAACATCTAACGATGCTGTAAGTATCAGAATCCATATATAAAGATAAGAAAGTAGAGAGCTGTTATTTTACTATCTCTAAATACGTAAAGCTATTTCCAGCACATTGAAATGTACGCAGAGAATTTATTTGGTTCTTTTGGAAGATATCGAACAATAACGTGAGATTAAGTCATTGGCGCTTACATATAGAAAGGTGTACCTATATATATGTATATATATATATACATATACATACGTATATGTATATACATTACATACACATTCATACATCCCGCCCCATTTATATGTGTGTGTGTGTGTGTGT
>NC_068999.1:37828325-37830045 GCF_001194135.2 Octopus bimaculoides | reverse complement strand
ATATATATTTAAAATGGATAATAAAACGAATTCGTATACTCCGTCTTCCGTCTTTCATTTGCCACACACACACACACACAAACACACACATATATATATATATTATATATATATATGTATATATATGTATATATATATATACATATACATACGTATATGTATATACATTACATACACATTCATACATCCCGCCCCATTTATATGTGTGTGTGTGTGTGTGTGCGTGCGTGCGTGCGCGTTAATAGAAAGACAGACAGACAGATAGATAGACAGACAGACAGACAGACAGATATATATATATATATAGAGAGAGAGAGAGAGAGTTTTAACCTTATGAAGCGGTCCACGTTACAAGAAATCTCGATTCGAGCCAAATGCATCAAAGTACTCCAAATAGTTGTTAGTTTATTCGCGTATTCGCATTTCGCATTCAATATGACAATAACTTCATTCAAAATGGAACCATCCTGTCCAAAAACAGTAATTCCATTCAAAATGAGCATTTTAAAAATGAGAATAAAAAATATTGTAATTTTGCTTTAATTATTTATGTATCACTAATGATAAACAGATTCTTTGCGTTATATCGTTCCATTCATTGTCAATTTATTCACTAAGTTTGTTTATTTATTAGCAAAAGGCATATTACATACTCTGTAATATTATTCCATTTTGAATAGAAGTACTCTCCTATTGAATGTGACATGGTAGAGACGGACTAATTTGTACTGGCATAGAGTTATATAAGTTGTAGTAATGAAGTGAAAGGAAATAGTGATATCTTGAAATCATTTAATACGCGCGTTTCAGGTCTACATGTTATACAAGAGCCTTGTCAGTTAAAATATTTATGATGAAGCTCTTACGTAATGCATGCATTTCCTATCATATATTACGCAGACACGAAGTGTTATATGATTTCAAAATATCATTATTTGGTTTGACTTCATTGTTACAACTACAAATACACACGGACATACATACATACGCACGCACACACACACACACGCACACACACACATACATAATATATATATATATAAATATATACATACATATATACACACCGTACGATTAGCATCGTACAGCATGTTACACTGCTTGGCACGGTTTGATGAATTACTCGTTCGATTTCGCAATACGAGTCCACCAAACCATGTTTTCAGACTGTTGACGACTACCCAATTCAGTCACAATCCATTTACCGGGCATTGTACGAATGGTAGTTATAAAAGATGATACAGGATGGAGTCGAAATTACAGCTTCGTAATTGGCAAGCAAACATTCTCCCTTTTTATATTGACAGAGGTTATTCACAATTAACTAAAATTCAAACGGTTTCCCATCGGGCACCAATGTCACATGCAAACGACACCGAAAATGCGCTTGCAGTATATAAATCTTTCTCTGTGTATACATAAATTCATTCAAGTGTATATATATATATATATATATATATATATATATAATATTCATGAAGTGTTAAATCTAAAGCAACGGAAAGTGTACACACTTATGCATATCAAATATTTTATGCATAGCATTGTGACAGACGCATTCACGTGTATGTGTGTGTGTGCGTGTGTATACATGTATGTATACATGTATAATATAATATAAATTAATATCAATAAGCAACAAAGATGTACATTTGTCAATTCAAGTAATATTTTTGCAGTGTGCGAAAAATACCGAACTAGCAAGGTGAATCTTAATTAT
>NC_068999.1:37826360-37828262 GCF_001194135.2 Octopus bimaculoides | reverse complement strand
TATATATATATATATATATATATATATACATACTTACAAACATGCAAACATACATACATACACACCACACACATATACGCTTACACACACAATTATACATACATATAACCACTAAGATGTCCTTCCGTTTCACATTACAAAATCCCGTTTGCCACTCACACATTCTGTGTGCGTGCGTGTGTGTGTGTGTGTGTGTGTGTGTGTGTGTGTGTGTGTGTGTGTGCGCGCGCGCTCCCGCTTGAATGTGTCTAGGAGCCTGCGAGCATGCGTCAGCGTGGCTATGTGTCAAACAAGATCGACAACTAATAATTGTACTAAGCTGCTAAAAATGTTTCATTTGTATTGTTGGTTTTGAGCCCCTCCCCTCCAATAAATCTAGTCTCCAATGCACAACAATTTCAGGTGAATTCATAATATTCTTTCTTGACACTTTGCCATAAAATACTATCAGCAAACATTGTCTATGATATCCATTAGATTTGTCCATTGAATATCTCTAACGTAGACATCATATTTATTGGTGTCTGTCGTTATACAGTAGTTTGCTTTCTATTTTCCTTTCACACAGAATGCTTTCCTTTCTATTTTTTTTTTTTTATTTGGTTCAGGTTTTACGTTTATACTTTTGTTGTAAATTTTGAATGAATCAGATAACTGAGGTCATATTTTTTTTATTCGTTTATCAATCCTGTAGGTCGGATATAAATGTAGGATAGGGTCAAATAGGAATGTGGGATACAGTCGGATAGGTATGTCGAAAAACAAATAGAAATAAGTAAAGAACCTAATCGGAGCGCCCAACTGAAGGATCGCATTTTCTTTCAAAGTGAGCGCTTCCCTGCGAAACTGTCAAAATATCTATTTGAAACATCGGTGCTTTTAGGTCCAACTCCGTATGATTAGGTTTTGAGGTTTTACATCCCATTGAAACACTGTTCTAGCTTTCTGTTATGCACAAAGTTTCATACATCGGTAAACAAGATGTACAGACTAGAATGTACAAGAATTTGTATACATACCTCATTCTCTCTCCAGGTGTGTGTATGTGTGTCTGCATGTATATATACACATATATAACGAGAAATATTGGTTGACATGCATATATATATATATATATATATATTTATTTATTTATATATATATATATGTGTGTGTGTATGTGTGTGTCTGTGTGTGTGTGTGTGTATGTGTGTGTGTGTGTGTGTGTGTGTGTGTGTGTGTATGAATATATATATATATATACTATATACATTTGCATATGCATACAGTCGTGCATATATACATTAATACACAAACAAACACTCATGCGAATATATACCCCTGCACTCACTCAAGCCTATAAGTCAGAGCCCAGATTATCATAAAGTCTGGAAGAAAGAGATATTATTGCACCACTCCTTTCGGGTTTGTTCATCCATTGATATATAACTAATCTATGCCATTGAAACCGTTTGGTTTTAAAATACCGATGTGTAAAATATTTTATGAATCATACACAATCGTGAAACAGCTCTTTATCTAATATTTTGTCGCAGTGTGTTAAAACACTATACAGAGTTGGCGCCGGATGCCATGATCTAATCGTCAGATGCGGTATTTCGATCTTATATAGTCTTCCCAGTAAATAATCATTCTAATCTAAGCTGAAAATGTTCATTCCGTCATAAAAATCGATAAACCAAGCATTTACTGATTTGGGCGCAAGGTGACCAGATTGAAATTTAACAGATATACAACTTAAAACAGCCTTAACTTAAATTAATACGTTTTCACATGAAGAACGATCCTATAAACAATAATTTGTTCGCAGAGAATTATCCCAAAGAAATCTATGTTTAAAACACAGATGTCATTCAGAATGTCTATAGATCGCAATCACACTGTTTAGACTTACCTTGGTGT
>NC_068999.1:37823082-37825302 GCF_001194135.2 Octopus bimaculoides | reverse complement strand
ATATATATATATATATATATATATATATATATATATATATATATATGTTTACGTGTATTAATGTATATCAATTATCTACATATATACATACGTTCCATGATATAAAAATATATATCGAACAATATATCTTTGAGTAAGTGAAATAATTTATAAACAAAAAGCATAATAATAATTGTAGAACTAACGAAAACGATAAGAGCTTCAAAACCGAACAACAAAATAATAACAACAACGACATCTAGCACACCAAACACAATTATATTTCTTATTATTAATATTTTTATTCTGCTCATTAATGTTTTTTTGTTTGTTTTAGCTGGGGTTTTTTGGCATCAAAGGGACTACAAAGAGACATAACTGCGATATTATATCAATGTTATGACAATGATGAAATATAATATTGCACAGAAATAACAAAGATATTTTGGTGTGAACATACAGAGATATAGGTACAGAGAAATATATATATATACATGTTATTATGTCAATATATATATCTATGAATGCTTGCGTGTGTGTGTGTGTGTGTGTGTGTGTGTGTGTGTGTGTGTGTGTGTGTGTGTGTGTGTGTGTGTTCGCGTATTTCCACGCATATATACATCTCACTCACACAGATATACTTATTTCAATAGGTGTACACAAAAATGTTTATGTATTTACATATGTTCTGAGATATGTACGTGCATATACACATACAATATAGGTGTACAATCACTCGTATTTTCATACTAACATGTGCTCGACATTGTGATCCCATATCAAGATTAAAAGCATATGACCTTGCAGATCGGGACAGTTACAATTTTCTTCATGTAGAGTAGCTCATCCCGCTCAAAAGGTCCCTGAATAATGGTAGTTTAAGAATGTTGAACGAAACACTCATGTTTCCAGAGGTGAATTATCCAAACCCCAAAGAATTCATCTCAACACATGACTATGACGGTCCCCCACTACTTCTGCTCGTGATCAGAGATGCACATATTGTCAGATACTAAGGAACATGCTCAACTAGTTAAAGTCAAACAATTGACAAGCAAATCTGCGGCATTGAGCAGAATAGTTGCTGTAGCCCATCTTTTATACAAAGACAAAACAATGTACATGATAACACTTCCAATCAGTTAAGATCAAAAGCGATGGGAGCCACTGCCTGGAGCTGGCAGAACTATTAGCACGCTTGTCAAAACGAGTAGCGTTACCTTCTGAATTCAAATTCCTCAGAAGTCGACATTGTTTTTCGTCCTTTCAGAGTCGATTAAATTACAAGTTGAGCACGGATCGTGTAATCGACCACTCCCCACTCCAAAATTTCCGGTCTTGTGCCTATTGTAGGGGCAGCTGTGGATGACAAACGCCGACACAAATACAAAGACCTATGATCATACACATACACACACACACACACACACACACACACACACACACGCAAATATATATACGTGTGTGCGTGTGTGTGCACGACGGGACTTTTGAACAAATTCTCTCACAATGTAATGGTCGACAGCGGGCTATAGTAGAAGAGACTGCCGAAGATGCCATGCATTGGGACAAAGCTCCAGAATTTGGTTACGAAACGAACACTTGAATCAGATAACTGTGCCTGTTCCTAATTCCCAGGATATATTATTAATAGTTGCTGAGACATGCCTATAAACATAGATTGCCATTTCGATGACCAGGCAACCAGAATTGAAATTCACATTTGTTTTATTTTGTTATCTAATTAATTTATTATTTTGGTTCTAGAATCACAACCAGCGCATGAGATTAAGCTTTGTTTCCAATTATATGTTATTTGATAAATATTCTTTTGGATGCATGTGTAGAACTAGTCTTTGATCTTCTACGATTAATAACTGTCTTCTCATATCTGCCGCTCATTCCCAGGAATACTGAACTATGGTTAGCTACAGTAATTTCTCGGTAATTTATTATTGGTGGGGTTTAGTATTGTTTCACCAATTCGTCCTCAGTAGTGTATTCGTTACTAATCTCTAGAGAATTTCTTCGAACTCTGCAGCAATAAATTCCAAAAACCAGAAGTGAAGAACTTTATCCCCAAAATATTTTGAGAATTTCTCAACACTGGATGCTTTCATTCTGCTTTAGGTTTGCATTGAATTCTTAAATTCTTCAACAGTTATTCTAATATATATATATATATATACATATATATATATATATAAATATATATATATAACTCTCTCTCTCTCTCTCTCT
>NC_068999.1:37822737-37823072 GCF_001194135.2 Octopus bimaculoides | reverse complement strand
TATATATATATATATATATATGCGCTTGTGTGTTTTCCCTTATCACTATTTCCAAGTTATTGTTAGGCTTTATCGTGATGTTTAACTTGTTTGGAACATTATTATTAGTATTAGTATTATTATTATTATTATTATTATTATTATTATTATTATTATTATTATTATTATTATTGCTCTTCATATTACTCTTGTTGCTGTCGTTCTTGCTGTGGTTGTTGTTATTTTTAGTGTTGTTGTTATGATAATGATGTTGTTATAGATAACGATAGAAATTTCTACAAATATCCCACCTGGTTAGAAGGCAATATATATATATATATATATATATATATATA
>NC_068999.1:37820982-37822360 GCF_001194135.2 Octopus bimaculoides | reverse complement strand
TGTGTGTGTGTGTGTGTGTGTGTGTGTGTGTGTGTGTGTATTCTCTCCAAGTCATATTTTCTATTCTTCTCGTCTCTGTTATATTTGGTTTTCTTTCATTTCTTTCGCGCGATATATTAACTGGATGAAATAAAGTGATAAACTTCATGCAGGAATATCTTCACAATGGCCGCCAGAATATCAAAGGTTGCATAAAATAAAAGATAAATTGAATATTTTTGCTGTTTTGTGACTTTTTTTTTTCTATCATTTCCAGAACTTTCTTATTTCGTGTTATCAGTATAGAGATGCGCATTTGATATGAAAACTGTATCTGTTTCTAATCTTACTTTTATATAAAGGCGGTGGATTCGGTAGAATTTCGTAGAATATCTGACCAAATGGTTTAATGTATAGAATTGACGGGAATTTGGATTCTCTGTTCTAAGTTCAAAATCCGGTGAGGTTTTGAATCAGTTCTCGATAAAATAAAGAAACAGCTTAGTGATTTGCTCGTATTAAGCTATTCTAACAATTCCCAGAAATGTAGGGGGGCCATCCTAAGGGGGTGGACTTGCAGAATCGTTAGAGCGTCGGTAAAAATGCCATACGTTTTTGTTCCTGATTTTACATTGGGGTTCCGCTAAAGTCAGCATTGCTTTTCATCAGGGTTCAATAAAAGGACCAGTCAAGTACTGAATTTGATGTAATCGAGTACATATTTCTCACTACCATTATTAGCCACGTGTATAAATCTGAAAGCTTAATTCATGAATACATCGTTAGAGAACAGGAAAAGAAATGTTTTACATGTGTGTTCAAATCCCGCCTATGTCATCTTTACTTCTGTTTGTTCCAAGGTCGGTAAAATAAAGCACCAGTCAAAAGCTCCACTTCAAAATTTCGGCCCTTTTACCATTGTTAGCTACAGTTATTTATGCGTGTAAGAAATTGACCATTGGAACTATAACTGTGTTGAGAGAATAGATAATGTTAAAATTATTAGACGAAGGTCTATGAATACTGGAAGGCATGAAGATTTCAGACGTAAGAAAGCTCAGAGCCGAGATATGAAAAGACATTGTTTATTTCTGACAGCGTCCAGCTAAAAGTGCATGGATGTTAAAATAGCTTAAATTAGATTTTACCGTCACTGTATTCATGTGTGTGTGTGTGTGTGTGTGTGTGTGTGTGTGTGTGAATGCCTAGGTATATTTATATGTACATGTATATATTTATATATATGTGTGTTTGTGTTTGTTGTTATTGTTGCCTTGTTTTGTGTGGACGTGTGTATTTGTATTGGCATATATATACATATTAATAATGCATATATAAGCATCTATCTATCTATCTACCTATCTATCTATCTATAGATATATATATGTATATATATATA
>NC_068999.1:37819323-37820769 GCF_001194135.2 Octopus bimaculoides | reverse complement strand
TATATAATACTAGCAGTATAGCCCGGCTTTGCCCGGGATTAAGTTGGGATTATTAAGCTAATCAAGTTCTTTATTTCAAACCAGACTAAGTAACATGACGTCAAATTTGGGCAGAATCAGTGGGGTTGAGAGTTTGATCGGCAGAGGGGATCAGGTTACACATGCCATCCCTTTGAAAACACCACCGCCATCATCTAACCCCTCTTTGCTCATGGGTTAGGAACCCGCAGAACATTATTTTTCTTTGTGGTTGGGTCGTTGATGACCTCTTTCTAGCATATTGGATGTCCACCTAGTAGTCATCCCTTATACACGTGTAATACATTTATATGAGCAACACACACATACCCACACGCACGTATGTACACCAATTGCATACATATTTTTTGTACGCATACATGTTCGTATGTGTGTGTGTTGCCCGTATATCAACAAAACACACACACCTTGCCTTACATATATATACGGATAAATGATTTGAAATAAATATATTTTGGAAATGGCAATTTACGGTACAACACCTAGAAACGTAAAAATCAGACCACATGCGTTTGTTTACATCAATTCGGCAGAGATAGAAAGAGAGCGCTCTCCCTCTCTATCTCTCTCCCTCCCTTACACACATTTATCTCTCTTTCGTTCTTTCTTTCTTTCTTTCTTTCTTTCTCTCTCTCCCTGTCTCACACACACAGCAACATTACACACACACACATGCTGCTCTCTCACACTAACAAAAGAACTTGACATACACACCACACTTTCTGTTTGGCATACTCACTATAAAAAGATAGCGTCTATTTCTTTTTGGCAACATGTGTTTTGTGTGTAATGTTGCTGTGTGTGTGTGTGAGAAAGAAAGAAAGAGAGATAACTGGCATGTGTATGTAAGGGAGGGAGAGAAAGAGAGAGAGAGAGAGAGAGAGAGAGAGAGAGAGAGAGGGGGTATTTTTTTCTGTTTGATTGCTGCTTACCACACAGACGCTGGCAAAGAAAAAATGTATCTCTCCTTCACCCTCCCTCTCACAAACATACAATTTCTCTCTGTCTCTCTACTTCAAGCGCGTACGCACAGATTTGACTTCGCCATGTCAACAAACTTCAAAATTGGCAAAAGTTTATCGATTTTTACAAGTATACGCGGGTACCTCTGAGAGAGAAAGTTCACTAAAATGCACATAGGGTCATTCCGAATCTTCTCCTAAAATTGGAGCGACATGCGTGCTAATTTGTGGACGTGCACAAACCACATTCACGTACACACACACACAAACATCCCCTGTTTTATAGATATTGATAAGAATAATAATGTACCTACCATTATTTGTAATAAGTATGTATCCATATTATGTCCATAGGCCTACATATGAAATGTGTTCAAAATGTATGCGACTTTCTTTGTGTGTGTGTGTGCGTGTGTTTGTGTGTGTTTGTGTGTGTGTGTGTGTG
>NC_068999.1:37818166-37819313 GCF_001194135.2 Octopus bimaculoides | reverse complement strand
GTGTGTGTGTGTGTGTGTGTGTGTGTGTGTGTGCTAGTAACTGATTGTGTATGTGTCTGTGTGGGGGCGTGGTAGCGTGTGTGCATGTGGTGGTAACTGTGTATGATTCTTCCTATGTATATCGTGAATTTCGGGCTTTGTGCCCAGAGTAGAAAATAATAATAATAATTGATTTCAGGGGATCGTTTCCATTTTGTTAATATAAGAATATTAACTACGGTGATATACTTTTTCTGTTTTGACCTAGTTTTACTATCATTAAATAGGAATTTTCATATAAGAAAAAAATTGCTAAGGCGAAAGATCATAGGAAAAATAGATTTTAGTATATCAGATACATATGTTGTATGTGTTGGTAGAAACGTTCTAAATTTCTTAAAATGGCATCAGCAAATAAGGTTAAAGATATTGTCAGCGAGCTTTGATCGTTCAAAGAGCAAATATCAAAGCAAAAACTCATTCGAAAATAGTCAGGAATTTAAATTTCAAAACAGATATCCAAACCAATTAATCTTGTTAGCAAATATCAAACGCGTAGACTTCGGTTATGATGGCTTTGTAAATAGAAAAGGGTTTAGCTCTCATATTTCGTCTACACTCATCTGTTTCCTGTCACCTTCTTACATACATCTGAACAAATATTGCATGTAATGTATATAAAAACCTTTACTTATTTACGTATTCATGGTTGAATAATAATACACTTGGCACTAGAAGAGAAATTTAATCTAAAAATTAAAGGTGTGTTTATGTATATATATATAGTGCGTATGTTTATGTATATATATATATATATATATATATATATATATATATATATATATATATATACATAAACACACGCACATACATACACAGACACCGGCACACAAGCTCGCGCGCGCAGAATATGTAGGTAAATGTGTCTATATGTATGTACGTATGTATGCGTGTGTGTATGTAAGTAAGTATATGTCTGTGTTGACATGACTTTCTACATCATACAGCATTGCGGCCCACCCCGCAATAAGTTACATAAAGCTAATTAATGTTAAAAACTGAAAGAGTTATACATGTATGTGAGTATGTGCCTTTGTATCGGCATCGCTAGGGTGCCTCTTTCTACTAATATGTGTGTGTATATATGTATATATATATCTATATATAT
>NC_068999.1:37814092-37817816 GCF_001194135.2 Octopus bimaculoides | reverse complement strand
ATATATATATATATAAATACATACATACATATATATATATATATATATATTAATACATACATACATATATATATATATATATATATATATATCAATGTATATCTCTCTCTCTCTCTCGCTCACTCGTTCTGTATATCTTTAATAAGTGTATATGTGTCTATCTGTGTACATGTATGCATACGTGTATATAGCTAGACACGGTATGTATATGTGTGTAGAATGCCAGTGATAGAAAATAGAATGTTCAGATATTTTGTAGAGAAAAACAAAAATCACAAAATAGTGCAAGTAATTGTCTGTTGAGTGTTGTTGGTGTCTCAGAATACCATTGAACCGTAACAATAGGGAGGGAAACTAGTAGGACATGGCGCTGGAGGAAATGTGTTATGAAAACAGGAAGCATTGTGGGAATGAGGAAGTTAGGGGGGATGTCAATCGTGTTATCCACTGTTTGATGTATATCAATTGATAAAATATTGTCACGTTGCACCTTTCATAGATATATATATATATGTGTGTGTGTGTGTGTGTGTGTGTGTGTGTGTGTTATATGTAGCATATATATATATATATATATATATATATATATATATATATATATATATATATATATATGCGAGTATGTATATATGTATAGTTATGTGTATGTTTGTATATGTATATGTGTATTTGCTTTTCTATATTTATGTTGGTAATTTTTAGTGATAAAAATATATGCTTCGCTTCATACGGACAATGAGACTCGCACAAATATACATAGGCATGCTATAGACATACATACATATATATATATATATATATGTGTGTATATATATACATCTTACACACACATGCACACATAGAAGGAATTTAATAAAATGACTTTAAAGATCATATAAAGCAAATATTATCGGTTTCGATGATGTATCTCATCTCATCAAATATCAGTAAAATTTATAAAAATTTGAAGTAAAAACAGTTTATCTTCTGTCTTGGGGTTAAAAACATGTCTGGAGATTTTTCGTTGAAGTATTCTTTAAATATAGTTTTCGCATAGAGTTCAAATTGTTAGAGAGTGAGAGAGGGGGTGTAGTTGTCTATTCTCTAAAAGAGAGCTTTTAAGCCACTCCCTTGGCAGGAACCCACATAGATTTCTTTTAGACAATAGACAACTTCACTCCCCCCTCTTACTCTCTAACACCTTGAACTCTATATAAAAACTATATTTAAAGAAGACTTCAACAAAAAAATCTCCAGACATAGTTTTGATTCCCAGACAGAAAACAAACTGATTTTACTTCAATTTTTTATAAATTTTTATTGATATTTGATAAGATGAGATTCATCATCGAAACCAGTGATACTTATTTTTATATAATGTTTTAAAACATTTTATTAAATTCCTTCTTAAATTGAAATGTCTTCGATTTACTTCTATGCTATTTCCACCTCCATCTTTCATATATAAATATTTGATTTATATAGAACTCTAATCTATTTTCAACCTATATATATAAGTAAGAAGGATGTACAGATGTCAATACATTATGGCCGTTTCAAGCGGCTCCATTTAATTGTTCAATGCATACATTACATCAATTTGAAATAAAAATGCTCTCTTCAGATGTCAAAGTACTTCAATTTAAGTATCTAATTCAACTGAATCTTAATTATATTTTATATAACTTTTATCTTTTATCTTTTACTGGTTTCAGCCCAGGGCTGAGGTCATGCTGGTGCACCACCTGTAGTTACTCGGTGTTGTTTCTGGTATTGTTTTTGGTGAAGTAGCGAGTTGGACGGAGCTGCTCTTCTTTGCGTCTCATGCCACGATGTGGACTCATCAGTTATTTCAGATAGAAACCTGTCCAGACGTTCATTGAAAACTTTCACCTCAACACCATGTAGAGCTCTAAGGTTGCCTGGAAGGATGATGAATAATTGCGAGCCCTCGAAACCCAGACTATTGCAGTACTGTGTCCTTATTTTAGATGGGGAGACAGGATCTTTGGTATGATGCAGTGCTGTCCAGTTTGAGGATTGGTATAGCTGTCAATTCCAAAATTGGGAGCTAAACCCTCCAAGATTTTCCAAAATTATATATCACCGCATATATTTTATCAGCTAACGAAGACAGATTTAGCAATCACACCCCGTATTATAACCGAGCTCCCCAGATCAGATACTTTTGCGGAAAGATTTTTTATATTCCCAACACTAAACCTCAAGCTAAGATAGCACTTCTCTGTCCTAATACTAATTCTGAACCCACGAGACCTTTCTCTCATCCACACCCCTTCAATCTTAAAAACCAACGCCCCTACACATCGCACTTGCCGACCACCAACCCCGATCACCTCGAAACTGTGATAACCGAAGTCTTCCTTTCTGGTCACACTCACTCTGCCCACGTGCTCTAAGCGCTCCATGGGCAGGAAGCGCCAGATCCTATGGTTCATTTTACCATTTCTCCCTCGAAGTAATATCCCTACCTAAATCTTTACTACAAAATTCTGAACTCTAGTTTCCCACCACACCATAAGCATCATCCAATCTTCAACATCTCCTACTCCACTGCATCGAATTATGGATCCATAATTTGTACTCCTCTCATACATACAAGCTTCAACATGGATACATGTTTTGCATATGACACCCAATCAGTTTTATTTGTTTATTCTCATCATTCTTTCTCTCTCTCTCTCTCTCTCTCTCTCTCTCTCTCTCTCTTTCTCTCTCTCTCTTTCTGTTTCTAACACAACCTCTATTATATATGACAATATATGCATATACTTACTGTGTGAAAATTGCTATGATATATACATAAATACATTATTACATGTGTGTGTGTGTAGAGAGAGAGAGAGAGAGAGTGAGAGAGAAACAGAGTGAGAGAGAAAGAGAGAGAGAGAGAGAGAGTGAGAGAGAAAGAGAGAGAGAGAGACATATATGTATATATGTGTGTACATATATACAGACAGACAGACATATAGAAAAATATACATTCATACGCATACGCACATACTCACATACACGCACACACACACACACTCACACGCACATTTACACTTCTGTCTATGTACTAATGTGCACACATATAGTTACACAAACACCTACACACACATACACACACATGCGTATGTATGTACGTGTGCTACTACATCACTATGTGGATGTATGTGCGTGTGCTAATACATCACTATGTGGATATAGATACTTCATGAGGACATCTACGTACATCAACGAATGCTTTCACATTCATATATTTCAATGCATGCATTTGTGTACTCGTAAACAGTACACATTTTGCAACAAACAAACTTCCTTTTCTTATTTATTGACCGCAATAAATACGTGAGACCGTCTATATAAAAGCATGGTTATAAAACGGTGCACGAATGTATAGTCCCATATATCCTAGATAAAAGCAAATCAGAGCCGTCATTTCACTCTGCATCATGGTATAACGGGAATTAAATTGCTACACATCCTCAGAACGCTCCCTAATCCACATAAAATTCTTGTGTCCGTACAAATATTAGGCGAAGCTGCAATTTGATTTATTTCTAATAACAGATCTGCGGATGACGTATTTTCATTCCTACCTGGACAAAAGCGGCACTTTTTTTTACCATTTATCACTAATGCTTCTCTCGGCATCAAAATAAAAGAGCTTCACATGAATGTACGACCATATACAGTAATGCATATACATACATACATACATACATACATACATATATAT
>NC_068999.1:37811401-37814081 GCF_001194135.2 Octopus bimaculoides | reverse complement strand
ATATATAAATTATAATTTAGGGTATCTAAGAGATACCACCATGCTGGAAATAGCAGTCAAAACTTGACTGTAAAACAACATTAAATGTTCATATAGCACAAGGAAAGAAGACGAAGAGACAAAATAAACTAGCAAAAATTACTGGATCATTCCAGATCCCGGATTTCTGGATCTGCATTAGAAATGCTCTGCCTTCATCAGTGGAATGTAATTTTAAATAATTGTTACCTTTGATGGTTTTTATTTCCATGCTGGCCACCTGATAAGATCGGTATTGAAATATCGATCTTAGTTTTATCTATATAAATTTATATATGTATATATAAATAGGCAAACACACACACATACACATGCACACACGCATACACACACACGCCCATTAAGGTCAAACTTTTCAAGGCAGAATTGTTTAATGTAGTTAAAAATATCCTACCAAGACGAGCTGAATACATTTTTCTAAACGGAAGTCTCTCCCCAAAAGATACTGGTCAATCCCGTACCTCTTATGAACAAGGTTTGTGTGCATATGTGTGTGTATGTCTCTCTTACCCCCTTTCTTTCCCCCCTCTCTCTCTCTCTCTGTCTCTCTCTCTCTTACCGTCTCTCTCTATATATATCTTTCTCTTTCTCTCTAATTACTGAAACAAATAAAAGAATAAAAGAATAAATGACATATAGTGACAGAAAGGGAGAGAAAAGTTGATACACACACACACACACACACACATACATGTCTGTGTCTATTTGTAGGCATGCATCTATTCGTACTCTATAAATGAGTGTATGTAAGTGTCTGTTTGAATATCCGTCTGTTTGAATATATATGCAATCTATTCGCAGTTGTATGTCTCAATCCCTGTCTTTCTATGAGTCTACATGCTTCACACATTTTTATAACAACCTAACAACCAACCATCCTCTTCGTATTTATTGATTGCTGTAAATACATGAGAATCTCTTTACAAGCGCATGGTTATAAAACGACCGACTAATGTGTCGTCCCATGTACCGAGATAAAAGAAATATCAGAGCCGCCATTACATTCTGCATCATGGTATAACGGGAATTATATTGCTACACATCCTCAGAACGCTTCCTAATCCACATAAAATTCTTGTGTCCGTACAAATATTAGGCGAAGCTGCAATTTGATTTATTTCGACCAAAAGATCTGTGGATGACGTATTTTCGTTTGTACCTTCTCAAAAGACAATCTTTTCCACTTTTACCGCTTATTTGTTCCCAATCCATACTTAAAAATATATTCACAGATATACATGCATAGCCATAAACATGAACACATGCATACACACACACACACACACACACACACACACACACACACACACACACACACACACACACACACACACACACACATACACGTATTGTACATTTTTGATTATTATACTTAAATGTCTGAATGATACAAAAATGAACTTAAGGGACGAGGTGTTGATTAATATAGTATCCTTAAGTAAAAAACTAGTCACTTTTAGATCATGATCATGATCATGATGGTGAGGAGGACGAGGAGGAGGAGGATGAATATCATCATCATCCTCGTTATTATGATTATTATCATTATTATTATTATTGAGTGTGAGAGTAGTGCATGCCATCAAAGTAACACTGGGGTACAAATATATGAAGCCCAGTATACACCGTCATGACTACCCGTCTCATAAGGGTACATCAGGCACATGCATCAGAACCATATGTGCGCGACATGTTGATCTCATATCAAGGTAAACAGTATATGACTTTGCAGGTGGGGGTCCAGTTCCAATTTTCTTCAGATCGAGTGGCTCATCTCGCGTAAATGGTCCCTGAATAAGGGTTGCTTAGGGAATTTAAATGAAACACCAATGTTTCTAGATGTGAATTATTCAAACCCCAAAAATTCCTCTCAACACATGGCTATGATGTTCCTCCACTACCTCTGTTCGTGATTAGAGATGCACATATCGTCAGTCACCAAGAGAAATACTCAACGGGTTAAGGTCAAACAACTGACAAGCAAATTGTGGTATTGAGCAGAATATTTGCTGTAACCCATCTTTTATACCAAGACAAAACGATGTACATGATAACACTTCCAATCAGTTACGATCAGAAGCCATGCATGAGAGCCACTGCCTGGTACTGCATTAGGGCATTTATTATTATCATCATTATTGTTGTTGTTGTTGTTATACACTTTTAATCTGCATGTTTCTTACAATCACTTGCCAAGACACACCCAGCATCCTAGGGTGTGTGAAGGAAAAGAGATGTTACATTATGACTGAAAGCTTGGAGAGAAAAGGGGTAAGGGCAGTAGTGAAATATTTTCATGTAATACAACACAAACATTTAAACTGATAGGGTTTTTCTAAGGATGTGGGCAGTACTTGTCAACACAAACTTTTGCATTTCTCTGAGACGTGGTTCTCCTGGGATGTTTTCTAGGTGTTTCAGTCATCCTTTCTTTTTATTATGCACACGCACTGTCATAAATATGCCTCTGCATATTTCAGTTAAAATCAACCATAATGCGATTTACACACGACTAAATACGGCTTCTACATACGTATATACATATATTCTTACAAACACACACACACAAACACACACACATACATACGTATATATATATATAATATTTATACACACACACACACACACACACACACACACA
>NC_068999.1:37798329-37810912 GCF_001194135.2 Octopus bimaculoides | reverse complement strand
ATATATATATATATGTATGTATATACATGTATATACATGTATATACATATATATAGATATATGCATATATATATTTATATATATATATATACCTACATCTACATGCATACATATACTATATAGACATATATATATTTGTGTATGTGTATATAGCAAATATATATATACACTTATATAGATACACAAACAAATAAATATACCTGATTGTTTCTATTTAAACATAAATCATGAATAAATTGATTTCAATTTCACTTTTTTTTAAATAAATAAATACAACCCGCTTATTAAACTTAAACAAGTCATTGAAACACATTTTAAATTTCACAATGTTTTTACGTTTTTTCATAATTTGAAGTTAGATGAAAAAAAATAGCACAATGCAAAAATATATTCGTAATGGTAATTATGTATTTTATGATATTTTACTTTCAAATATTCTTTTTCCTTTTTTTATTTTATTTTCTTTTCTGTGAAGTTTTGAATAAAATATTTTTATGACGTTCGTTTAAATATTTTTGGTCACAAAATTTCCAGCGAGAGAGAGGAGAGAGAAGGAGAGAGAGAGAGAGAGGGAGGAGAGAAGGAGAAAGAGGAGGAGAGGTAGAGAGAGAGGGAGAGATTGGTATTCTGTGTGAGACAGAGTGAGGCAGACAGAAAAAAGTGTGAGAGGAAATCAAGTATATTCAATGCTTTAACTTATGATTATATTTTTATCGTACAATAATAGACAATAATACAATTTAACTACAGTTTCGTGTTTAGCTTCTTTTTAACAAATATGAAAAATATATATATTTAGTTTAATATGCATATATATATGCTTGCAGTTGAAGATATGTGTGTATGATTGTATAATATTATGCATACTACATTATATGGGCAAATATATATAGATATATATAGATATTTATATATATATAGAGAGAGTATTTTAAAATATATTTTCCCGTCTGCTCCCAGATAAAGCTCACCACCCGACATCAGACAAATCGTAGAGAATATATACACAATATATACTGGACAATGATATCTTATATACAGTAAACAGAGGGAAATAAAGTAATTGAGATGGATGTTCGAAATAGGTTTAAAGCTGTAAAGCTTCTTCCTGTAGACGTTTATGCTACTCAATGTCTGCTTGTATTACACCCCCCGCCCACACACATATATGCATATATTATCTATTAAAAAATCAACAAATTTTTCAGTAAATTAATCCCATTTCATTTTCATTAACTTTTTGTCTCCAGTGGAGACATAAGGCTGGGACATATCGAGAAAGGGTAGAGATTATATATATAATCTAGACTATTGCGTATAGTAATGTTTGTCGTCACTTTAAAATAGCTGTTCCGTACGACCCGACATTACGACCATTTTTTAGCCTCAAGATGACGCCTCCTCTAGATGGATATCGATGCAGTCTGCACAAGATATATTTTACCAGCAGGGGAGCGAACCCCTACCGTACTATCATCTAGCGACTTGGCAGGACCAGCAGACCATCCGGTTTCAGACTATTTTTGTCCATACTCAGTGCTGGATACCCGTTCGCTAGACACAACAGTACATCGCTGCAGCTCAAAATCTATAGCAAAATAACTGCCTATTTTGTATAATTAAAACAAAAACGATAAAAAGCGAAATTATTTATAGCTACAGATACACAGACACACCTACACACACACACACACACACACATACACACACACATAGATAGAATTTTAGTTATCTATATCAGTTATACGCGCGCGCGCACATATTTCTTAAGTAGATGATCAGACAGATAAATATTTTGATAGATAGATAGATAGATAGATAGACAGATAGACAAACAGACAGACAGACAGACAGACAGATAGATAGATAGATAGATAGATAGATAGATAGATAGATAGATAGATAGATAGAGAGGTGGATAGATACTAATTTCCGATAGTTGTGTCAGTGAAGAGATAATTTGGTAGGTATACAAATAGGTGCATGGGTTCCTAAGTAGGTAGGTAGGTAGGTAGGTAGGTAGGTAGGTAGGTAGGTAGGTAGGTAGGTAGGTAGGTAGGTAGGTAGGTAGGTAGGTATTTAGTTTGGTAGTTAAATAAAAGTATAGAAGAGACGAACATTAGTTTCTGAAAGCAATGTAACAATAGAAGTAACTACATCATAACCATTCTGACAAAGAATTTATCATTAACCTTGCCATTATCTGATATTTATTTCAGTATATCAGTTGGAATTTGAGACTTTTGAAGCATAAATTTAATCATAAATCTGAGACCTTATTGTCAGCACCAACATTCATTGATTTGAAAGACTATTCTAGAATCGTGGTATGGTTCATAGAATTAGAAGTAGGTTTGCGTCGCTAGAATTTTTATTCATGGTGTGTGAACAGACTCTTACCTGAACTGTGAACTTTAATCTCCATGATGCAATATGAGTTGTTGCTTTCCCAAAAGTCGGCGTACAATGTGAAACCATCTAATTGGTTTGTATTATCGACATGCTAGAAACAACAGCTAAACTACCACTGATTACAGGTTCAAGAAAGGAAAACGGAAGAAAAAATGGATATTGTGAAACGAAAGTTTTCTACATCCGAAACACGACACCTAGGATGACATTTTGCTGCTGAACCATGTCTGGTGAATGGTAATAAAGTCAGTCTAAGAGACATAAATCTTAAAAAGCCAACAATTGTTTCAAATGCAGTAACATTTACATATATATCTATATTTATATCCATATCTATCTATCTATCTATCTATCTCTTTATCTCTCTATCTATCAATCTATTTATATATTTTTAAATATATATATATATATATATATATATATATATACATATAATTGAGATTCAGTTGAAAATAAGCAACAGGATATACAGTTGCTTATTTTGATTATATATATATTCATACACACACACACACACACACACACACACACACACACACACACACACACACACAAAGCAAAGAGACACACAAATATTCAAAATATTACTAAATTTAATAATAATATGTACGAAAATTTGTCAGCAGAACATTATCAAAGTTATCCAGATTAGATAAATTGTAACTGAACATCTGCAATAATTTTAAATAAAGATAACTTTCTACATATTATTGATTATTGTTAATACTCTGAATCGTTTAAAATTCTACAAAAGGATTCTTGGATTTACCCGTCATACATGAGGATTTAGCTGGGATTTGTATTCTACATACATTTACTGGTATCTTACTTGTTGGAAATTTAATCTCATTCCTCTATACTGAGAGCTTACTTGGTATCTGCCAGGGATTTTAAATCCCATTTTTTCTTTTATATATATATATACCAGTGTATATGCGCACCCGCGTGTGTGTATGTTGTGTGTGTTGTGTGTGAGTGTGTGTGTGTGTGATCTTCAAATGTATTAACTGTGATACTCATAAATTTAATTTTGTAATCCATGGCGATGAGAAACGTTGAATTATATATACTTTTGCATAATTGTGTTGTATATTTGGTGAACGTTACTCAATGCTGGTTTCAAAATATTTATTCGCACTGCAGTATACGTTATGTTTAATTAACAATACAACTTGTGTATCATGATTACAAATTCATCTGGGATTTCTAGAGTTGATTTACATAGTTCAGCTATATGCCAACTTCAAGAAATGGGCTTAATTAAATTGGAAAAGAATAATTAAACGTGAAAAGCAACGTGGAAAGCAATATGGAATACTGGATTGGAGAAATGACCTCTCGGCGAGTGAAATGCAGACCTCAGCTTTGATTTCCCGCTTGATTCGTTTCAATGCATTATCAGATTCCTTTAACAAAATACACGATTGTTACATAATCTGAATTGCAGGAACCTGTTACGAAACGAATACTAATCAAATTGGAAAGGTGTTGCAATGGAGAAGTTAGCTTCTAATGACTTGTGTTCTCACAATTTTCTTCACTCTACACCAAGAAACAGAATTGTATTAATGATATATTCATTCACATATAGAACTGTGGAAACTTTGTGTTAACATATATAATGTTATGTACCCTTAACAATTATCTAAAAATCAGTGTATGGTGCGAGAAAGAGAACAACAGCCAGATTCTAGTGTTGGCTTAATTTTCTCGTTAAGTACAAGAGACAACCTTTTACATGTTTTGGTCTGGTTCTCATCTCGTCGATCAAGCATCACAGCCTAATCAGTTTTGCCCATGGAAGGATGAGAGATGCAATACTTATTAGAAGAGTCGTTAGAGCGTCAGGTAAAATACTTGCTGTATTTTATCTGAATTTCTACACACTGAGTTCAAATCCCGCCGAATCCAAATTAGTCTTTCATACTTTTCTGGTCGATAATTACATACCTGACCTGGAGAGAAGGAAATATTGAAGCGACGAATAAAACATGATGTGATCTCTTTGTCAGGTGGAGAGATGGATTATTTCATGGAATGGTGGAGAGACAAGCTAAATGAGCAAAGGATTGAACTGCTGGTAATATGGATGATCGATAGAGCTCTAGAGAAGATGAAGGAGGAAAGAACGGGTGAAATGTATCCTAACCATTAGCATCATGCCACTGTGTTCTGAAACTAAGATCTAAACTGGTCTGAATGTTTTCTGCCTATAATCCTAGAACTATCATTAACAGGGATTAATTTTCATGGACAATGCACGTGACCATACTTTAGCCACATAATATATGTTGGTTTGCTTCGTATCAAACAAATTTTCGGTTTTGTTTTCAGAAGGGCAGAGGATTAAAAGAAACAGTAGAATGCCTTGAGATACGTGGTGGTATCAACAGTTTCCTGTACAAGAAGCGAGAATTTTCTCACCCTTGTAAACTACAATGAAATCCCATTTAGGAGTAAAGATATGTCACAATGGTATTTCAACTACTGCTACTATATTCATTAAATAGTAGTTCGATTCACATCGTGGGTTTGTTGGACGAACTATATCACATCGGATGTTTCAGAAGATTAACAGGACTTAACAGACAAATACTATATGTATTCTAGATGTTAGGAGTGTATTGACCAATCAAGGTTATGATGTGCTAATGCTGACGAAACGACACCATCACTTGCTCTTTATATTTACGCCCAAATGCTTAGACATGACTTTGGCAGGGAAAAGTCATCACCATGACTGAAAACTCCGATAAAGTGCATGCAGTGACATCACTTCATCGTATTCCATAGCATGCTTGGTAGGGTTGCTTGTCATCTTAATATATCTATGTGTATATATATATATACATACATACATATAAATATAAAAGTGTATAGTATTTATACACAGAGAGGTGACTATTTATAGTATCCCTTACATGCTAGAGAGGGCAGCCAAACCTAAACCACGAAAAAAGAAATTCATAAGAGAATGAAAACAACAATTATTTATAGTTAATCTCAAACTCGAGTTTGTGTATTAATGAACAAATAAAATAAATTGTCATCCGTACTGTATAAATATTGTACACTTTTATATATGAAAATATGTTGTCTATTGACTTTTAATACGCATGCTAACCACCGATATGAAAGTTTTTATAAATTTTCTACCCTTATAGTTTTCACAGTATATATATATATACATACACTTACATGCATGTGTAGGTACACATATATATACATATACTTATATGCACACACACTTACACACATACACACACATGAACATACACATACTCGCTTACATGCATTTATACGTGTGTGTGTGTGTGTGTGTGTGTGTGTGTGTGTGTGTGTGTGTGTGTGTGTGTGTGTGCAAGATGAGGAAATATCTATTGCATTACTTCACTATACCAATGATTTTCTGACAGAGCCCTCACGTAAATCTGCACGCCGCTGTTTTCTCATACGTTCTTTCCAGTTTTTTTAATTATTTCTCTATGCAATCCTGATACTATTACCTGTGTGCATTAGTTAATGCGTTTTAATCAATGGTTTGAGAAAATCGGAAGGAAAAAGCTCCAGCACATCTGTCAGTATTCAAAGTTTTAAATCTATAATATATAAATATAATAAAAAGCTCTACTTGATGTGTATATCCATACGTATACCTACCTACCTACACACTTACAGGCTTACTTTCATATATACATATATGCATATGTACAAATATACATATATATGCCTGTGTATATATATATATATATACATGTACATATCCGTATATATACACACACACACACACACACACACACACACACACAGATATATATATATATATATATATATATATATACATACATATGCATGTGTGTATTTGTGTATCTGTATGGCCGTCTGTGTATGTATATATATATATTTGCACGTAGGTATGTGTATATTTACATACAGGAAACTTCGCTTTCTAACTTTATAATGCACGTGAAATCAATTGAATTTGCACTTCAGTGCTATGCATTGGTGCTGCATATTTTATCGATCCTGTAAGAAAAATTGCAACAATATTATTTTCGCATTAGATAAATAGAGAGAGAGAGAGAGAGAGAGAGAGAGAGAGAGAGAGAGAGAGAGAGAGAGAGAGAGAGAGAGAGAGAGAGAGAGGGTGAGAGTGAGAGAGTGATATATGCATACGCACACACATATAAGCATGAAGCATCCCAGCGGCACGCTTGAGTAATGTACCAAATAATTCTGTCTTAATGAGCTTTTCTCTTCGTCGTATTTTCCAGGTAACCAGCGGGAAAATTCTAATTCAACGGCCAAATTGGATTGGCTTAGAATAGTATTGCCTGAAAATTGTTAACTCACTTTGGTAAAAGACCAGAAATTTATCAAAGGCTGGCAGTGGTATCATAGAAGTTTCATATGGTGCTTTCTCTGGTTTCTATCAACCAGTGATGGTAGGAGGATCAAACTGGCTTTAAGTTGGATTTGAAACGCGTTCAAATGCAGTTTAGAAAGCAATTTGTTGTGTAGTGAGTTCTGAACATATTTTGTTCGTTCATCATCGCTACACATATATAACTAGTACAGAAGGCGTAACAAATTATAATAGTTGCAGCTATTTGAAGCATGAAACCGGACTCACACACAGACACCCATATACACACATATAGATAGATATAGGTGCCCCAGCATGGTCACCGCCTTTCTATATATTACAAGACTGAGTCCGACAAGAATAGTTCTCTTTCCTTCACATCAGATGACGTATATATATATGTGTATCGATATCTTTTATCCATTACTTGTTTCACTCATTAGACAGCGGCCTGCTTGGGCACATCTTTGCAGGGTTTAATCGAATAAATTGACCTCAGTACTTTTTTTCCTAAAAATTGTACTTATTCGTTCGGTATCTTCTTGGCGAACTGCAAAGTTGTTAACACATAAACAAACCAACAACCTTGTTAAGTGATAGCGGAGGAAAAACACAAATTTGCATTCGCATAGATATATATGAATACTGATGGGCTTCTTTCAGTTTCCGTCTAGCAAATCCACTTACAAGGCTTTGGTTAGCCTGGATCTTGAGTAGAAAACATCTGCCAAAGGTGCCACACAGCAGCGGAGCCGAGCCTGGAATAATTCGATTGGGAAGCAAATGCTTTACCACAGAGATACACTTGCACCCAAATGTTTATATAGTTGTGTGTTTGTGTGTGTGTGTGTGTGTGTATGTGTGTGTGTGTGTGTGTGTGTGCGTGTGTGTATTAATATATATGAATATATATTTACCATCGCTGTTCCGTGATGGTAAATATTATTTAATAAACACAAGGTATATGAGCTGCTATTAGTTTTATGCGATGAAAACAGCTCAGACAGTATTTTTGTAACACGTCTGATGTATGATGATTACGTAAAGACACCAGACGCGTTAAAAATGCTGTCTGAGAAGTGTTCATCGCTGGAAACTATTAGTAGCTCATAAAAATATATATATTATACATATATTGTGTTTATTAAATTTCTTTTTTACCAGCTCAGTGAACTGGAGCACCGAGAAATAGAGCGTCTTGCAGGACACAATGCGTCACCCGGCATCGGACCCACGACGTTAAAAGACGGATGCCCTACCACTCAACCACGCGCCTTCTCCAAGCACCTGTAATTTATTAGTATTGACGTACGTAGAAAGGGTTATTATTATTTAGTATCAAACTGAAAAATATCACATGATAGCTAAATTGGTAAATGTGCCAAATATAGAAATCCATATCTAGTAATCTTTAGAAATGGCTGAATGGAATAGTTAGGCAATACTATTGCATTCAGCTATTTCTGATGAATGCTAGATTCGGTTCTCCTGGCATTAAATAACCAGGTAACACCAGGCCATAATACAGTTTTCTGCTTACATATAATATACATACATACGTACATACATACATACATACATACATATATACATACACACGCACATACATACGCGTATATACACAAACACATACGCGTTACAATACAATTTATATATTTGTAATTTTAAATTTCCTAATGTATTTACTTTGTATGGAACGTACTTTGCTTTTTGATTGAATTTTGTTTGTTCCATTTTGAAAACTAATTATAACAACTGGAATATACTCTGCGCCTTTTCGGGATCTGCAGCTTTACATTGTTTTGTTCTTTGTTTGTTCTCGAGCCATGCCTAGCTCATAAGGGCCGGTTTCTCGGTTTCATTGGCGTATAGGTCCCCCACCTGTATAGGACGCCGGTCCGTCGCAGGTGAGCTGCTAGATGCAGGAGGAAAAAGTGAGAGAAAGTTGTGGCGAAAGTGTCAGCAAACGTTCGTCATTACCTTCTGCTGGTGCCAGGTGGAGCTTAGGTGTTTCGCTCATAAACACATACACATCGCCCTGTCTGAGATTCGAACCTACGATCGCGCTGCAACGAAACTGAACCCGGGGCTGTGTGGTTGGGAAGCAGATTTCTTACCACACAGCCACACCTGCACCTATGTAGCAAATTTCTTTTCAATGTTTCACTGATACAACGATAAACCGTAGAGATTAAAACTCTTCTATGACGTATTGACAAGTTTTCTGCTTACTTTTTAACTTCTTTCATATATTAACCGCTGTCAACTGAGACCACTTAATAGTTCTGCTTGCCATGTGTATTTATATATATATATTTTTTTTCTTTTGTGTGAGTGTGTCTTTTCCATTTTACAACTTCTGCGTATTTCTATCTCCTCCCCTCTAATATTTCATAATCTGACCCGTGAGGTCGGATCATTATTCGATAATAATAACGTAAAACTTTTTTTATATCTGAGTTTCGAAATCGGTGTATTTACCTCTCAACTCAATATTGAAACGTACGTGAGGAAAAAATGATATAATCTTCTGTTTATCGTGACTTCCATATGCTTTTCTATACACACACACATATACGCATGTATGAATGTGTAGCTGTGTATGCGTCCATGTTCTTGAGCATATGCAGATATATATATATATATATATATATATATATATATATGCGTGTGTGTATACGTATGTTTGAATGCTTCTATTAATATGAGGCTATATTCAGTGAAGATGACTCACCGATTAGTCTTCAGTGCGATATTGTTATATAACTTCAATGCTTTACTAATAGAAAAGAGAATAAATATAGGGAATATTATGAGAAACCACGCTGCACCGATTCGGTCTGCATTACTGTATTCTCAAGAGTCTTAAAGAATCATAACTTTCTTCTATTTCATAATACTGGAAAAAATCAATTGAAACAATTCGCATTTCTAACGCTGCCTGCCTCCTTTCCTTTCCCCCTTACACACACACACACACACAAAACGACACGCAGACACACACAAATACATGCACATAGAATCACACACAAATATGCATATATAGAGAGATAGATAATACATACGTACATTCATAAATATACATGTATATATACATATATACATACACACACACATATATAGTGAAAATATTCTATGTCTGCTTTTCGCTCTCACACGAACATTCATATATTGAATATCTTTCTTTCTCCTTCTCCTTCTCTCTCTCTCTCTCTCTCTCTCTCTCTCTCGCTCTCTCTCTCTCTCTCTCTCTCTCTCTCTCTCTCTCTCTCTCTCTCTCTCTCTCTCTCTCTCTCTCTCGTATTTCGTCTCCATTTTATTTCCATCTCTATATCTACTGTTCTATCTCTTACATTCACTTAACCATTCTTCCATTAATTCTCCACTAAGAAAGTGAAGCCAACGTCAAAACAAGATGTCTGCTGTTTGCGTCCGGCAAACAGCGGTCCAGCTTCCGATGTCCGACTGTGTCTAATGATATTACCAATTCCTTTTAACACGGATGCTATTACATAATAACAAATTTATCCCAAGAAACATGGACGTTAGCTGGCCACGTTTCAAAGTATTATTTTCAAAGAGAAGCTAAGAATCTCTATTAATAATCGTAGCAATTCTTGCCAATTTTGCTCCCATTTACGTACATTCCTCTAACAGTTGCTTAAATTATCATGTTTATTCCTGACTCGAAGTACATATAAAGAAAAACTGGAATAAAAAGAAAAACAAGCAGAGATATGTACGGATATACATACATACTCATATATATAATATTCAAAAAGCAGAAATACTGATTTTTCTTAGAAAGGCCAGGAAGTGCATTAGCTTTGAAAACTTCCGAATGTTAAACTCTATTCTGAATATATAAATAATTAAACGGTGACTGCTATTTGACATATCAGAATCGACGACCGTTCAGTCAGTTTATTCACAGACAGAAAGCATGGTGGAAGAAGGATCTCTGATATAAGAAGTGGGTTGGTGTTTACATCTTGATTCTTTCTTTTCTCTCCCGACGCTACTAGATCTGATTGATCAGATGTATAAACAAAGACGTTTCAGCCGTGACTGCTACGTCGTTTTGTTTATCTAGTAGTATGTGGTCGAATATGAGCGCTCATCGTTGAGACGGTAAGAAGCCTGGTTGTTATGTCTAGTTGTCTGAGCGACCATGTAGAGGCCTTCCTATTGTCTCGTGTAGAGCAGATTAATGAGGACGCTTTGATGTTTTATCACCAGATTAGCTCTGATTAATAAGTATTTGACAACACAATTCATTGCATATTTTTCTAAAGTAGTGAGTTGTGTATTGAGGGCGGTTGATTCCTATTTCTTATGAGTCAAATGATCAAGATTTTTAGCATAGCGTAGCTATCTGAAGCGTCCAAACGAAACGTTTGTACAACAGGAGCATAAACGAAACAAATGAGCAGGAAGTGTACATACAAAACAAGTGACTGCTATTTGTGACTGAAGTGTACAAAGAAGACAAGGGAACAGGAAGTGTACAACCGGAAGTGTACAACGGGTAGTGTACAACGGGAAGTGTACAACGGGAAGTGTACAAATGCAACCAGTACATTGAATGTACAAGAATATCAGACGAACATGTAATCAAACTGGAATTTGGGAAACGAAATCGTATTTAGTCAAACGTTGTTCTTCAATATTGACAGATATTTCTTATTCATGAAGCAAATATGCGATGGAGTTATAGTAAAAGTGATGACAGTTTCCAACGGAAATAATAAATGTAGTTATTTGAAATATTAATCTTATACTTTTAGGTGTAAAAAGACGTTTTCAAGAGATACATAAATCATTGAACAAACTGCTGTGTAAGGCTGTTCGTTACAACATGGAATAGATTTCGGACATTATAATTTCGTTCGTCAGGCAACCGTTGCGCATGTCCTCTGAAAGAACTGCTTTTCATAGTGGCTCATTTGAGAGATGAGTCGGTCTCACGTAGATGCATATGTGTGAGTTTAAGGAGAGAGAAACAGAGAGAGAAAGAAAGACAGGTATAATACAGATATATGTGTGTGTTCTCACGTACCCACATCCTTACGTACTCACATATTAAATAAATATATATTTATATGTGCGTGTATGTATATATATATATATATATGTGTGTGTGTGTGTGTGTGTGTGTGTCTGTGTGCATATACAGACGTTTGTACGTAACTATATCAAATTATCTATCTATCTGTCTGTCTTTCTATCTACCTCTATGTGTGAGTGTAAGTGTGTGTGTCTGCGCGCGGACACACACATACACACACACATGCACACACACACACATTTATATGTATGAAATCATTCCATTGTATACTGTCATGTAAAGCTGAGATTTTACCGACCATTAAAAAAAAACGCATAAAAATACAAATTCTAAAATAACTTAAGATTTCACAAAAAGAGAGGGTTACTCACGTCCTTGCATACCCACATACGTACTCACGTCTTTACACATCCTTACATGCATACAAATACACACACATACACGCGCACAATAACACACAGGCACTCTCACACACAGACCGTATTTTATTATTAAGGTTGTCCTGTCCAGATTGCCGTGTCTTTTCATTCGCTTCTGTATTCGTTGCCAATAACATATCTATCACAGCCACTCTTAAACTTCCGTTAAACTTCAGCTAGAAGTTCACTGTTTAACAAGAATTATTATCGTCAATGCAAGTCTATTAACAATGCATTGCCAATGAGAAGCCTCGATCTCCTCCACTAACATATATATATATATATATATATATATATATATGTATATATATATATGTG
>NC_068999.1:37797740-37798278 GCF_001194135.2 Octopus bimaculoides | reverse complement strand
ATATATATATATATATATATATATATATACATATATATACATATATTTACTTACAGGATCCATTATATTAAATGCCCGTTATCGTTATTTTAATTCATACAATATATTCTTGCATTGAAAATGTAACATGTCAGTAAATAACTTTTGCAACCCTCTTTTTTGTGAAATCTTAAGTTATTTTAGAATTTGTTTTTTTATGCGTTTTTTTTTTCTTATGGTTGGTAAAATCTCAGCTTTACATGATAGTATATAATGGAATGATTTCATACATATAAATGTGTGTGTGTTTGTATGTGTGTGTGTGTGTTTCTATGTGTGTGTGTGTGTTTCTATGTGTTTGTGTGTTTGTATGTGTGTGTGTGTGTGTTTGTATGTGTGTGTGTGTCCGCGCGCAGACACACACACTTACACTCACACATAGAGGTAGATAGATAGACAGACAGATAGATAGATAAGTTGATATAGATATGTACAAACGCGTATATATGCACATAGACACACACACACACACACACACACACACATATATATATATATA
>NC_068999.1:37794939-37795725 GCF_001194135.2 Octopus bimaculoides | reverse complement strand
ATATATATATATATATATATCTTTACATGCACACACAAATAGATATACATTTTGATTAAACAAAAGTAAAAAGAATCCTATTGCCGTTTCACCTGTGAATGCTGAACAAGTGATTTCTCACCATTATTCCTGTAATGTTTAAGAAGTTTCCATGTACATCACGAACAAGACATAAGTAGATACATATTGTGAAATATATATTAAAGATAACGAAAAAAAAGAACATATGAAAAAAAAATGCAGTGAATTGCAGATTAAGGGCACGAGAGGTATTAATAGGTAAACGAAAATTGGGACAAATCGATGATGCCACTTCAAAGAAACATCTATTTTTTTTCTTATTCATTTATTTATGTTATTTTTTTTATCTTGTTTTCTTTTTTATATGTATTCTGATTGACTGTTAGATTTTCTTCTCCAGCTTGAAATTATTCTTATATGTATGCATGTATGTATAAATCTCTCTCTCTCTCTCTCTCTCTCTCTCTCTCTCTCTCTCTTTATATATATATACATATATATATATATATATATATGTGTGTGTGCCTGTGCATGTATATGGGTGTGTGCGTGCGTGTGTGAATGTGTCTGAGGGATTGTGCGTGCGTGAATGTGTGACTGAGGTCATCGAATAATGAACAAATGGTGTGATACTATTTTACTTGACTCCCGGAAAACAGCTTATCTCTAAGATTCAATGAGTTGTACTGATATTACAGTCTATATCAAAGTATGTGGTATATTTGTAAGTGTGTTCATGTGTATGCGTATATGCAAGATATATAT
>NC_068999.1:37791156-37794929 GCF_001194135.2 Octopus bimaculoides | reverse complement strand
ATATATATATATATATATATATATATACAGGGTACGAGGGGTAATAGTCGCCATTTTATAGTTTGAATTTCACGCATGCAAAAGGATTGTTTTGGATTGTGTCGACTCCGCTGTATGAAAGAGACAGCTGGGCACCGTCTATGAGAAAAACAGCACCATGGCGCAATTCACTCCGCCAGAAATTTGGAAACGACATGTTGTACTGCTTCGCGTTCGTGCCGGAAGCTCCGATGCAAACATTTCAGAGTGTTTAAGTGTCAATCTGAGGACGGTACAATCTGAGGACTTGTACCGAGAGTGATAAAAATCAAACATCCAATCAACATCATGGTGTTTAGAGTGATCACTAGTGATGGTCACGTTGTGCCTCCATTCATCTTCCCACACGACCTCACACTCAACACGGAGGCCTACATAAAGTTCCTGGAGGAGGCAGTGCTCCCTTTTGTCAAGATTGTGTCTGTTAGAAGACCTTATAGAATGGGGAAATATATAAACCAAACGTAAGTTAAATCAGTTTTAAGGCAGAGTTTAAGCGTAGATTTTAAAAATTAGATAAGTATAAAATAAAAAAATATTAAAAATGATATGCGCATTCATTCCTAACACGCTCCAGTAGACTTAGACATGAATATGCTATTTTCAGTTTATTCCTTCGTTATTTTTCAAACTTTGAAGTCCTGCCGATGAAATGAAATATTTTGCAAAAGTCTATTTTAGCAAATTAAAAAATATATAAAATTTACATACATTTTACTATTAAGCATTTTTTTTATATCCCCGTTGGCAATATATTATATGCAGCAAATATAACAAGTTTATTAAATAACTCTGCAGCTTTGTAAAATAACAATAGTAGGGACTATAAAATTACTTGAAATATATATGATAACATGCCAATCATTTTGAACAAAGTAGCGACGGCTATGCGCTTTGCCTCTCAGAGAAAAATTAATATCATGTTTTATAAAGGTCTCATCATGAACAAACATTAACAATTTATATTTTCAATTAACTAACGGCTGAAAACTGAGAAATTGCATAACACATTCATCCATATTCTAAAAACATATCTTTATTTAACGTACACACAAAAAAGAAAATCGTTATTTTTGTCGCCATATATCAAAACCACTAGACAACGAATGACTGACAGGCGGCTTTATACAATACGGTTCTGACTACATCAAAATGTTTTGTATTGTTAACTTGAATATTCAAAGAGGTTATTTTTTATAGTTTATGTTATATCTACATACACAGTCGTTTATAGTGAATAACAGCAAGAATACTCAATTCACGGTATAAAGTATAATTACATACTTATATATGTATATGTAGGTATGAGTGTATGTATGCTTGTATATTTGTACGATGTTGCAATATTCGTGTATGCTAGAAAATCCCCATTATATTATAGATACAAATGTTCTATAGATATTGATACAAACACACGCATGCACACACACATACACATATATGTTTGCATATAATGTATAATATATGCCTGTGCACATACATACTGTATACATATATATGTATGTGTGTGCTTGTATATCTATACCCACACACACATACATATACGTATATATATATATATATATATATATATATATATATATATATATATGATTCTCATTTTTAAGAATAATGAATAAAGGTGACATTTCGTATATGTGTCACGTGTTTATTCTCAGAATCGAAAAATTTCTCTCTTCAATTTGAAATTCCTGATTCTTTGACCCAATGTTTTACACGTTATTCCCTCTCCATACACAATCGAGTCAAGAAAGCAATCAATATAGAACATTAATCATGAGCTAATTAACTGAATAATATGTACGAATATATACAAGCAGTAGGAGTTTGTCCAGTTAAAACAGAATACGACTCAGTTCTAAACGGTGGAATATATTATTTCCGTAATCGTTTGTATATTCTTATCATCATTTTCATAGATTTAATTTGAATGAATTTATACCGTCAAGGACGTTACAGAATCTGATTGTTCAATTATTCTATGACTATGGTATAAGTCACTTGCCTAAGAATCCGTGCAATAGGACCGAACCGAAACCCATGCAGTTGCCAAGCACCAAGCGTTGTTCGCCATCACGCAGCTATACCTGAGACTAAACACCGACATCTAAAAAATTCATTCTGTACGAACATTTCTCTATCTTTACATTAGTTTTGCTTTCAGTAAAATGTATCTGACAACTTAGTTGTAGGATATTCTTTGAAAAGTAGAGTACGAGATATTTATCTTGTTGCTATTTGATACAGTAAATAATAAAATGTTTTTTTTTTTTTTACTTTATGAGGAATGTAATATCTAAAAACTCTTCGCACTCGTCAGTCTTGTTCACCTCAATTGTATCGTCCAATCTCTCCTTTGGGGAAATGCAGCATTAACATAACTTACCATATTTCTCTTTGTTTGAGTAATTCAAGATCGTTTTTTCTTTATTTTCTTTTTATTGTGGTGGGTGGATGGTGGGGGTCGATGTGATATTAAATAATAAACAAAAAACACGAAAAAATCGTAAAATTCATATTCATTTATAATTCTACAGTCACACACAGACACACGCGCGCGCATACACACACACATAAGCACACACATATATATATAAGAGTACATGACAGGGAATGACTAGGTATGGCTGTGTGATTAAGAAGCTCGTTTTGCAAGCATGTGGTTTCAGGTTCAGTCTCACTACACAGTACTTTGAGTTTTATATATATATATATATGTTTTACTCTCTTTGTCGTAACGACACCGAAACATTCTTTAATGCCCCTCCCCTACACATATTTTTTCTTTATTTCAAATAAGACAGTTTTTTTTTTCCAAAAGTATTTTTGAAAATCATCCTGGGTCCTACATGTGTTGTTCTAAATATTACAAGCCCCAACAACACCAAACAGCCTGTCTTTGTGAAGAGAATGTTTTGCAGTGAACGCATTTATAGAAAAGTGGCTAGGAAGTTCGCTTCGAGATCCTGCTCTCCAAGGTGGAATCCCATTCCATATTTCTTTTAACTTTAGGAAACCCGAATTTGGAATTCAATGGGCAGCATATAAGTGACAAACTGTTGAGAGTTTGCCTATAATACAAAGACCAAACCTTGTCACGTGATGAGTCACATTGACTGGTTCCAGAATTACATTAAGAATACACGCGTCTGTGAAATACTCAGTCATTTATTTGGTTTGTGAACACGGAAGCAGTTCACTTGATCAAACAATTGAGTAACCATCATGGAAACCAACAGATGATCCATCAAGTAATATAACCTTCCTTTACTTAAGTCATAACTGTATGAATGAAGTAATTTGGCTGTTATTTCTAACTAATGGAACCTGCACGCGCAGGTTTCATCCGCTGTTATCATTGTCGTTATAGTTATGAATGGTGTTGTTGTTGTTGTTGTTATTGCCGATATTTCTTTTCCTATAATTGTTGGTGTTAATCTTACTAATAGTTTCTGTTGCTATTATTGTTAATCATGGTCGTATTTTCGGTTTTCTTGTTATTCTTGCTGGCGTTATTATCGCTAATGTTGTTGTTGTTATTTATGTTGAAGTTATTGTTGTATTCTATTAAATGATGGATTCAAAATGTTTGCGTGTTGGCAACGATAGCGTGAATACAAAATGAATACAAATGATGATAAAATTAATCCACGAATGGTGATTTGATTCGATTCAACACCAATTCAATGCGTAAACAAACACAATAAATACAAAATAAGAAAACAAAAACATAA
>NC_068999.1:37788605-37790818 GCF_001194135.2 Octopus bimaculoides | reverse complement strand
ATATATATATATATATATATATATATATATATATACACACATACATACATGCATGCATACATAGTACATACATGAATACATACGTATATAGGTACATACGTGCATGCATGCATACATACGTACATACATGAATACATACGTATATACGTATATACGTGCACGCATGCTTACATACATACATACATACATACATACATACATACTACTCTAAGAAAGCGTATGAAAAATCTTATTGACAAGACCAACTCATACATTTGTGTGTATGTGTGTTGTGCATACATGTCTGTATGTGTGTGTGAATTCGATACTCCGTATATTATGTACTCTCTTTTTGTAAGCTTGTACTTTAATGATAATTGTATATTATATTTGGTAGTCAATAGCATGAATATCGATTCGTATAAACTGAGTCGACCCAGTCTCGTTTCACATAAATATTCAATGGTAATGAAATGTTCTCAAAGATAATCTTATTCGTTATGTTACAATAAAATTATAAGTGCACATCTATACGTGTACGTTTATCTGTTGTGCTGGATGCGATGTTACGTTAATGATGTAACTGAATACAGGAATATAAACTACGAAACAGTTGTAAGCATATATAAGAATAAATATTTATTGCCTCTCATTTTCCCGGAAAAACTTGATTTCATGTATATATGTGCGAGTGTGTGAGTGTGTGTGAATGTGTATGTATGATTGTGTGTATCTGTACATATAAATATATATATAGATGAATATTTCTTTGTATGTAGTATATATATGTTGGGGTGTATGTGTGTGTCTATTAATTATTTAACATTCAATTACGGAAGGAAATTTAGTTAATGTCACTAATGGAACGAAATAATGGTTTCTTTCGGTGTAGAAATGGTAAACATAAATCCCCAAAGAAATACAAATATGTGACTAGCGACGTTTTTCATATTCTACAATATATATATAAAACAAATGTACAGCACATGAATGCGTATACTTATATGTGTTTGCTTATAGATACATGTATATGTATTCAGTCATACAAACACACACACGCACGCACACACACACACACACACACACACACACACACACATACACGCACACACGCATAGACGCACAGACGTACACACGCACCCACACATATATATTCATAAAGCAGTATACATACAAACTCGCATTCATTCAGGCACACTAGACAAACTTACAGTGCGACAAACATATAACGTGAGTGTATTTACTTATATGTGTTTGTGTGTGTGTGTGTGTGTGTGTGTGTGTGTGTGTGTGTATGTTATGTCTTTACATACACGTGTGTGTGTGCTTGTGTGTGTATGCGTGTGTGTCTGTGTATGATGCAAAATTTAGAAGTTGAGGCACTTCACGAATTCTGTTTGCCCTTTCTGAATTCTATTTAGAATTCTTTGTCACCAAACTAAAATGTTAAGTGTCTCGCAGGAAGTCTTTTGACATTTCTCTATGGTGCTTTTTCTTTAACCAATTTCTGGTTGAAATTTGCAAGAAAAGAAACTTTAATTCTATAAATTTGTTAAATACAAGGTTTCGTTTGTTTTGGTTTTCTTTTGTGTATTTTTCGTATCCGTACTCAATATGTCAGCCTCTGCTTCTATGTAGGGGTTTACAACGCGAAGGTATTTTATCACTAACTTCTTATATTTTCTTTCTTATTATAATACTCAGTCAACTAGTTAAGTAATTAATTAATTAACAAAGCAATTGCCTAAACAATTGTTTCGTCAGTCAATTAATTGTTTCGTTAGAGTCACTTCATAACTAAAAAACATCTTAGCAATGAAAGATTTCTGTTTTGCTGCAATTTTCGTAGACATGAGTATACAGTAAAATTACAAAATTTGTATAGAACACTCAATGATATAAGCACGTTTCATAAGAATTCTGAAAGTGAACCTTTTTTTGTTACATGTCACTTGACAACATTGGCTGTTTCACATTGAATGTGAGCATTTAGGAAAACAAAACTGAAATAGACGATATTGTCAAAGGATATCGACTTATTTTCCTTAGTTTTTTTTATACACGCAATGAGTTAGTTTGCCGAAACTTCGGTGACATTGTCAATTCTATTCTAAAGAATAATAAACCTGTACTCTAGCAAATGCATTGAGTAATCATTCAAATTAATTAAATTATATTTTTTTTGTTTTTGATCATAAGAGAAAAGCAAACATTCCTGCGTGTGTGTGTGTATA
>NC_068999.1:37787259-37788447 GCF_001194135.2 Octopus bimaculoides | reverse complement strand
TATATATATATATATATATATATATATATATATTAAGCGTATACAGGCGAAACTTCGAGGATAGGAGGGGTTGTGTATCATCGACTATTATTATTATTATTATTATTATGAACATTGATTATAACGTAAGTTTGAACCATTTGGCCAGTAATTTTCTTTGGAGGAAGAAATATGCAGCCGTTCACTTCCTGTGAGGTGTATGCTAGCGTCGACACTTCTCCATTATCTGAGAATCTTCTGTGCATTTTCTATCTCTCTCCAGCAGGATTACAGTTTTTACAGCTCTACTTTAGTATCACACCTCCATCTATTTGTATTGAAACAAGTAAAAGCTTGTTTGTGTGTGTGTGTGTGTGTGTGTGTGTGTACACGTATTGCCACATGAATATTCAGAAAGAGGAGATATCCAGGTGTATGATAAGATTTGGTAGCCGATATCCATTGAGAAGCTTTGGAAAGCACGCAATAAGGTTATTAACCAGATTATATGTGCATGTGTGCGTGTGTGTGTGTGTGTGTGTGTGTTTTCGAATGACGCGCCATATTCTTTTCCCATTCGTCTTCATTTGTCTTACCTATTTACCTACAAAGCCATCCGCAATCACAATGTAACGTTTCAATTCTATATTTCATTTTCTAGCCATCGTACTTGTCATTATTCTTATCACTGGCGTCGTTGCTGCTGCTGCTGCTACTACTACTACTACTACTACTACTACAACTACTACTACTACTACTACTACTACTACTACTACTACTACTACTTCTGCTGCTGCTTCTGCTGCTGCTTCTGCTGTTGCTGATGCTGTTGGTGTTTAAGTCGAGTATATATAATAGGTTCTAGTGGAACATATGTGTAAATGTAATTTGTCAAATCTCCCACTTTCTATATTTATCAAGATTTTTCATCGGGGGAAATTAATTTAAACGTTTCCAGCAATTTACCGCTCAACACGCCATATATCATAGATGACTCCGACAGTACGACAATCACTCATTGAGAACTTGATTTATTATACCTGCTGGAGACAGGTGTTCTTCATATGTGTGTGTGTGTGTGCGTGTGTATGTGTGTATGCGTGTGTGTGTGCGCTTATCATTGTATTTTTTCTATTAGCGTTCTACATATGTAATTATGTTGTATATATATATATATATATATATATATATATATATATATATATATAT
>NC_068999.1:37785543-37787152 GCF_001194135.2 Octopus bimaculoides | reverse complement strand
TATATATATGGATATATGTATATATATATATATGTGTGTGTGTCCACCAATTTCTCAATGTCTGTCTGTCTTTCTCTCTCTCTCTCTCTCTCACACACACACACACACACTTTCTCATGTCCTCCCTTTTTCTCAGTAGATCTAATCAAAATAGATGCTGTACGTAGTGTGTCCCATGTAGAGGAAGCGACAAATGTACAAAGAGAAAAGAAAATGTTTTGTTCTATAATGAATGGCTACGCTGCTTGGTCAAAGTATGACTATTGGTCAACGTATGACTCTTAATCTCATACAATGGTTGACACAAAGTAATCGATGTATTTCTGATCTATCGATTTAATCGCTCACTCTCTGACCCCAGTTTAGTTTCGTTCATTAAATAATCGTAAAATATTACTGATTCTAACAAGTAAATATTTAGCTATAAAATCGACCTCTAGAGGGATTTAATCTCAAGACATATGAATGAGTCTGAGATACCACAAGGTATTTTGCCAAACACCCTACCGATCAGGCTTCAACCTTATAATACTGGTTTTAATTTTTGGGACAAGGTCAGCAATTTTAATAGAGTGGGGTAAATCTGGTTCATGTTTTATCGACCCGGAAAAGATGGAAAGCTAAGTCAACGTTGGTAATATGTGAACTCAGATTTCGTCCGTCTTTACGTTCTGAGTTCAAATTCCGCCAAGGTCGATTTTGCCTTTCATCTTTTCGGGGTCGATAAATTAAGTACGAGTTACGCACTGAGATCGATGTAATCGACTTAATCCGTTTGTCTGTCCTTGTTTGTCCCTTCTATTTTTAGCCCCCTTGTGGGCAATAAAGAAATAAGAAACGTTAGCACGCCGGGCGAAATGCGTAACGGTGTTTCATCTGTCGTTACATTCTGAGTTCAAATTCCGCCGAGGTCGACTTTGCCTTTCATCCTTTCGGGGTCGATAAATTAAGTACCAGCTGCATCTCTATCTAAAATCTGCATCTCTATCCCTTTTGTGCCTCATGTATTTGTTTGATATTTCCTGTTCCTGGATTGCAAACGCATACCCTTCAAAGCGGGAGGTAGTAATCCGGCTATTGGTCCATCATAGACAGCTTTGATGATCATCTCGGGCCTTTCTACTAACATAGCCATGCGTAGTCCTCTGCGCATATAGTCTCAGACTTCCTTAACACGAATGACAAGGGGTTTACAGAAAGTATAAGCATCATAGAGAGGCAGCCCCTTGGAAAACGCCTTTGCAGTACTATTTTCTATCAGTTTAATTTGTATGTATGTATGTATGTATGTATGTATGTATGTATGTATGCGTGTGTGTGTGTATGTATGTATGTATGTACTAGCTAGTAGATTGCGTGTCAGATATGAATTCTTGTAAACAAGATTTCGAACACAATTAAGCAAACGACGCCAGCGGAAAAAGAAAAACTTTACATGAATATATATTTTGAAATTATCTTTACATGCCGTTTAATGCAAAATAAATCATTATATGCACATACGTGCGTATGTACCTATATACATACATACATATATAAGTATATATGTGTATATATATGTGTGTGTATGTATGTATATATATATATATATATATATATATATATATAT
>NC_068999.1:37781611-37783724 GCF_001194135.2 Octopus bimaculoides | reverse complement strand
ATATATATATATATATATATACACATATTTATACATATGCATACATACATACGTACATACGTACATACATGCATTCATACATACATACATATATTCATACATATTCATACATATTCATACATACATACATACATACATACATATATAAATACATACATAAATACATACATACATGCATACATACATACATACATACATACATATATGTATATATTTATAATCATGTTCCACCTCTGTTGAAATATTCGTGACAGTTATAACAAGATGAGATGTCGAATAGCCGTTCAGTTCCTCATATTTTCCATTAAAATGTCTGCGAGTTTATTTCCATTCCATGCCTGTAATTGGTCAGACATTATTTCATTGAGGTTTTTTTTATTCTCCAATAGTAATAGTTTCCCTAATAATCGTCCAGTTGATACCTTTAACATCCTTTGACTGCGTATTTGGTGAAGTCAGCTGATGGATCATTAGCTGCTGATTGTAAAAAAAAAAGATAAAGGAAAAAAAACCATTCGACTACCGTGGGTTGTTGTATGATGTCCTTGATTATACGTATTGTATAAGTGGGACTTTGTTTCCTTTATGTCAATTAACATCGTAAAATCTACACAGGAAGTAGATAAAATATGATAACGAAGATGAATATAAAGGGCTTTTCACAGCCGTTCACCGTTATGGTCCCTCTTAAATGGTAAACTTGTTCACAGCCGAACCAATTAACAATATATTTCTTCTCCTCTTCCGCTTTGTGTTTCTTTCGAGTATATACGCACTCACAGACATGTGTATAGATAGATAGATAGACAGATAGATAGATAGATAGATAGATAGATAGATAGATAGATAGATAGATAGATAGATAGACAGACACAGACAGATAGATAGACAGACATCATTGTAAAGAACGAGCGTAACGCATTGGAATTCCTTTTATTAGTGGAGACCCACAGAATGAAATTGAGATACCTGCCGAGACCAAATGAAACGCACTGCAACTGCTTGACAAAGAGTTTTGTTGTTAAAAATTAAAATATGCGTTCCAATTAATATTTGATGAAATTAGTCTAGGGGAATCGTCCTTAAAATATGGTTTGGCGATGTTTTCAAAATTTCTATCAATATTTGGCAACAAAATACATGAATAACAAAACTTTCATTTTCTGTAAAGAGCACCTACATACCCCACGATCAATGAAAATCGGTCGTTGTGACCTCCATGTGTTTTTTGGAAGCATTACGAAGTACTGAAACTAGAATTGTACCTTCACTCGCCACACGTACAAATCTCGCTTTACAACGTTATAATCTAATACATTGTCACTTATTATTCCTTCTAGTATTTTTAGTATCCAAACTCATGAAAACTCTCGATATCAGCGGGTCAGCGAAGTTGAACCGTGGCTGTCAAGATTTTTGTCTACGAAGCGTGTTGAAAATTTTCTCATTTTTTTTATTTCGATTCTAATTTTATAACAAACTCTATTCATTTCATAGAAAAAAAAAACTCAAGGACCTAACTTTCGCCAACAGAATATAATATTTCAATATATGTACGCATTTGTATTTCAATATATACTTTAATTTTCACTTTATTATGATTTCTATTTTTCATATTGTACATGTTTTACTTATTTTTGGCTCAGAAAATTCCGGATGTAGATATGTCAAAGAAATGGCGGAAAAGATATGCGACTATAATCGGTACTTGATATTACATAAATCATGCATCATATCTTTAGTGTGTGTGTGTGTGTGTGTGTGTATGTGTGTGTTTGGGAGTGTTCACGTGTGCGTGTGTGTATTCACGTATCATATACATATATCCATATATATATATGTGTGTGTGTGTGTGTGTGTGTGTGTGTGTACACTTATATATATACTTTTGTATATATTATATATATGTATCTAGTGCCTGTTTGTATGCATATGTGTATGAATGTATGTACATGTGTGGATGTAAGTATATATGGCCATATCTACATATATATACATAGATACATACACACTCGCTGAAGAGGCAACGAGAAACAGAGACAGCAAATATATGAGCATTGGTGTATGTGTATATATACATACGTATATACGTATATATATATATATATATATA
>NC_068999.1:37779357-37781601 GCF_001194135.2 Octopus bimaculoides | reverse complement strand
ATATATATGTATGTATATATGTATATATGTATGCGTATACATATATACTACATATATGTATATGTATATACATGCGTGTATGCGGGTGTGGGGTGTGTATATGTGTGGGTGGGTGTTTCCATAACAATAAACATATCTGTGAGTTCTTCTCCATGTTAATCTTATCGAATGTGCTTATATTCTCACAGTGGATATTACAAACAAAAACCAGGTTCATTTTACCAACTGAAACCAGCAACTCTGAGTAATGGATATCAGCGTCTATTATTGAGTCCTGTAAATTACTGCTTCTCGGTAATCAGCAGAGATTTACACCTCACACACACACACAAACACACATATATATATATATATATATATAACAACAGACAGATTGTGATTCACTACAGCTGTTTCAGACGTGTTTTTTTTTGTATTGATGAACAGAAGTGTTACATGATGCAAAAGATTTTATAGACCTTGTTGCATATATGCGTGTAAGATGATTGATCCCTTTATGCATCTGTGTGGATAGCAATGTATACTAATGTATATGTGCATAGGTTTTTGTTTTCCCCCATCATTTCTTTCTATTATGCTAGTTTAGCAGCATGTAGTAATTCAGACGTTAGTAGCAACAATAGAAAATTACCCTTCCCTCCGTTTGACTCTGTGGTGAACTCTATAGTCTAGCAGTGCTGAGTCACTTGTGGTTTGTTTCTGTGATATTAGTTTTTCTGTTCCATTTATCGAGGTCAATATTATAGCAATAATGTGTGACCTACTGTGTGTTGGGTGTAGTTGTATTTCTTACTTTGTTTAACGATTGGCCGGTGCAGAAACATGAAAACCTTACCTGCTTCTTCTATTCTATCTGCAAACTCAGGAGCCAACGAAACGACATCCCGAATATTATATTAGACATTAATGTTGATCCGTATTTTATAAATATAGAATTCGTAACTTGACCTCCGTCAGAAAGAGACTGCAGATTACAACAATCTGCAGTATCAATTAACAAGAAAGCCGAGCAATTGTTTTGCAGCCATGAAAGGATAACCTCGAGTAGTAAGGCGGCGCTACTATAGGAAGACCAACTTAACAAAGCTTGCTGGCCCTTAAGAAGGGTCACAGTATACGGGACCTGCTTGCTCTTACTGAGGTTATTCTCCTTTTTGAGGCCCTCAACAGTACCTGCTGTTCCTAATCTCCACCAGCAAATACAACACACACAGGAGGCTATGAAATGAAATGATACAACAAAACTGGGAAAGATTATGACAGCACTCTGTACTTCTGTGGGGTGGGTGCATGTGTATGTACAGATATATACACACGTATACATATACATATATTCATATATACACGGACACAAACACGCGTTCACACACGTACACACATATGAGGAGTGTATATGAATATTCATATCCTGTACGTACTGTGATTATATGCCTGCTCTTTTGCTCTCGTGAACGCATGAATGAGAATGTGTGTGTGTGTATGTTTGTCTGCCTCTATAAGTGAGTGCGTAAATATGCGGTGTGTGGTCTTAAGAATTAGAATATATTCTACATGAATTATGTTCACTTCGCAAAGATCTGCAACGAATGAGACGTATTCTTGCTTTTGTCACTTACAGGACGTACATCAATTCTTGTATCTAACCAAGTAGAAATCTTAGAGAATTCATAAAATATCAATAAAAAATATACATAAAGAAATAAAGAACCAGCTTTCACATGGAAACACTTCAGCTCTTGCACAGACAGCAAGTGAAACGGAGAGTTACATAAACTGATAGACATAAATAGATAAAGGCTTACATACATGCACACACACACGCATATATACATACACGTACGTGTGTGCACGCATACACACACATACACACATAAACAGATATATACACTCAGGCAGACGCGCACACACACGTATATATATATGAGTGTGTGTTTGTAATGAAAAAGCGAGAGACAGATATAAATTCAGTAAAAAGCGATGGTGTTTTCTAAAGCTCGTTTGATGGAGAGGAAAGCAAAACCTCTGTGGATTTCTTCACATGATTCTTTTTACTAATTCCGGAATCCTTAGGTCGATTCCCTCAGGTTATAATTTTCTGCGTTCGTCATCACTGAATGTGCGTTTTGAGAAGTGAATTTACACAAAAATCGTTTAGTAAATCGATCCCCACATACATATATACATAATACATACATACATACATACATACTTACATACATACATACATACATATATATATATATA
>NC_068999.1:37776171-37779185 GCF_001194135.2 Octopus bimaculoides | reverse complement strand
TATATATATATATATATATATATATGAAATTTTAAAATAGGATAAAATCTTTATAAGCATTTATCAAGTAGCCAGTGTAAAAACCTCATAAGGGAAAACAATTATAATTATACCCTTTAAATATATTTATTTATATTAAGGGCATTACTACACGTAAATGCCTCACGCTATGAGGGACTCTTAAAGTCAAAACTGCGAGGGAATGCAACTCTTGAAGCGAACTCTTAAAAACAGATTCAGCCGTAAATCGTATGATTTTATAGTTAGTGTACAAAATACACTCTCTAATCGTCAAGGTGTTTTGGAAAATTTCTAATTGATTAAATTTAGGGTTATGTTATTGTCTAGAATTTATTCATGTATGCAGAACTTTGTAAACAAGCCTTAGGCATTTCTCTTGTATTAAAGTAGGCACGACTTAGAATAGTAATTTTGTTACTTTTGGTAAGAATAATATATATAGATAGATAGACAGATAGATAGGTGGATAAATAGATAGATAGAGAGAGAGAGAGAGTAATTTATTGCATAATATCATCTATGAGTAATATGGCAAGAATTTGAGGAATGTAGAAAGAATTATAACGAATATTAAAGTTGTGCTAAATTTCTTCGTCCTTATCATAAAATATGTATGTGCGTCTTAATATATATATATATATATATATATATATATATATTGCATGATGTTCCTATAATTATTCGAGGCGATACAACTAAGTTTAAAATCATATAACCTGCAGCCAATCTTCGACTGTCTTTTTCTATACTGATTTGAATATATTTTAATTTAGACATTCATGTGTAATTTTAGTAAATATATAGTTGTTATTTGAACCAGGTCAATTTATCTTGCCTTATTGTCACGTTTAATTATGACGATGTCGTCATCACGGCTGCTATCTCTTTGGTCTTATGTGTGATTGGTCAGTGCTGACCTTTCACTGAACATATCTTTGTTCAATTTATTAATCATTTCCTGAATGCTAGAGAAATACTCACTATTATGATCAGTTCTGTATATAACAGTGCTATTTAGTGGTGGAATGAGTAGACTAATGCTTGGAACATGATAAAGTTAATTTAGAATAAATTTATTTCAAAGAAAGATTAGTTTCTTTTTCTATTCACTACATATGCAAGGCGCACCTGAGAATATGGGTTGACTTAGTTCACACTCATCAGTAAAGGACAGATTTAGTTATAACTACCTGAAGGGTCAGTAGATGGACTTTTGTTTGGCATCAAGGCATGGTATATAGCAGAATCCTTCATTTTTAATTTACAAAGCTTTCATCTCTGGTAGCGGAAACGGAAGTATATATAGTAACTTACGGATTTTTTATTCTCTAACCAGAAACTTCCAAAAGAGGTTTACCTTCATGAAAGGTAAACGATATCCATGCGTTGTTGGTGTTAACTGAGCGCGTGATGAAGTCTGTTGCACAAGTGTTGTCATTAGAAACTGCAAATATAAATAATGTATAAATGTACAGCAATATATATTTTTTATAGCGAATAAAACGAGAATTGTTTAAAATGTTGAATAATTTATGAACCGTTATAGACATGTTCAACGGTAAAAAAAGGGGGATGTAGACATATTGAATGCGTGAAAAAGTAACGAAAGCTAAAGCAGGAAAAAATATGCAATGAAATATCTGTTATAATAGTCAAGGTCTAATATTTTCATTACCTCTTTATCGCTAAATAGGTCAGATAAATGGGATTCGTGGTTCAACTTTATCTTGGTGTTATTCTTGTAGGTTTTGAACTACCTCGAAAGTAAAGACACCAGAAGCATTTGCCAAGATAGTCAGCTGCATTTAACTGCATAATATATAACACATTTATTTTAGTCTTACTTACTAAAAGGAAAAACACATTAAAGTTATGAGTTCCTCCTCTTCTCCACTTGCTTCTCCTCTTTCTCTTCATTCTCATCCTTGATTTTTAGACAGAATTATCTTTCACTGAACCATTCCATCAATTATTTTGTTGCTCTATTTTTTTTTTAAATATTAATTCACAGCACTCCCCTTCTTTTCCCAATACAAGACTCTTAGACGACTTTAAGCATATCAGAAACTCACTCTTATTAAACATCGCGTTTCATTGCTTACCAAACGAACTAACAGCTGAGAAAGCAAACTCTAAAACGCAAACTGCTTGCTTTTCCTTTTACCAATCCTAGCAGTTAATGTCTTCCACAAATCACAACTTCCCTCCATAATAAGGAAAAGTACACAATGGATAATGTAGTCTCTGTTCGACAATGCGGGAAAAACAGACGGGATTGTCAGTTCTGGAAAGCTCTTGATCTTGCAACTCAACAGCTACCTTAGCAATATCTAGAAACCATTACATGTTGTTTCACCAGCTTTTAATTAGACCGCTTTGGGTACATTACAGTGTGGACGGTAGATACCTCGAACTGTTAACTTATAGCATCCGGTTAGTTTAGTAAGTCATCTAGATAGATAGGTTTGTAGATAGATAGACAGACAGACAGACAGATAAATAAATAAATAAATAGATAACCTGCTTATAATTGACTCGGAACTTTAACCACTCTCGCCTTACTAAAATCTTCGGGTGGGTATTTTCAACATTTCAAACGGGTAGCGAGAAATATCAAGGACTCAGCTAGCTGCAAAAATTAACAGTAATCGTGTGTATATGCATTAAAGGCGAAAAGTATTTTATCGAAACGAAGAAAATTTACTTCTCAATATCTTGCTGTTATAACGTATCCATTTATTACTGTCAGTTTTATCTCATCGACAATTTGTTAATGTTCTCTTTATCATAAAAATATTTTCCTCTTTAACAAGACATTAATTTGTCTCTGAAGAGATCACCTTTTAGTCTTTCTAACATAAACATTTCTTAAGAATGTCTTATTGCAAAGTATTCATCCATTAAACATGTTAAAGAGAACCTCTAGCTCTGACTCTCTCTCTCTCTCTCTCTCTCTCTCTCTCTCTCTCTCTCTCTCTCTCTCTCTCTCTCTC
>NC_068999.1:37773218-37775608 GCF_001194135.2 Octopus bimaculoides | reverse complement strand
TATATATATATATATGAAGAAATGTAGATGAATAGTTATAAGGATAAATAAATCTAATACATAGCCACTTCAAAATTGGATTCTCCAACAATCGTCAGAAGAATCTAGTCCTGTTAATTTGGAATATTAAATTCATAAGGTACAACAGTTTCTTGAATATTTTAAAGTTAAAAATATTCCAAAAACTGAAAGATAGCAACAAGAAATATTTGTGAAGTCTGATCAAACCAAAATCTTGTAGAAAATAGCTCTGTCTCTTTACCAAAGAAAGTTATTGCATTCCATATCTAATAGGGAAAACCATACTATCTGAAATAATTTTGACGACATCAAAGCTCAATATTCATAAGAGAGGAAGCAACCGATTATATCCAGGCACTCATATTTCGCTTTTAATGAGCTTAAATATAATTTTGATCTGTCACTTGTTTCTCTTACGGCAGCTATACTGAGCCATCGCCTTAAAAGGTTCATTTGGTCAGCTTGACACTAGTATTTGTCTTTATAAGTCTGTTACTAACTCTATCGGTTTATTTTTCTGAACAACTGCGTAACGTGGGGGGAGCATTAAAAACCAACACCTTTGTCAAATGTTCAGAAGTACAAATGCATCATATATATATATATATATATATATATATATATATATACGACGAGCTTCCACAGACACCATCACACACATTCACTCACAAGGCACTAGTAGGTTCGGGCTTATAGTTTTTATTATACTTTCATCTGCAGTGTATTTATTTCACTGCTCGTATTCTACTTACGACGTTGGAGATGACTCTGTCATTGCTAAAGGTGTTAAAACAACTGAAAGTCAGTCATGGACAGGCGAAACAACCCACAGTTATATTCATGTATATATGAGGAAAATTTAGGTTAGTTGAAATCGGTTTATCGTAAGAGAGATTTTTTACCACGGTAACTGTGGCAAACATATTCCAAATAATGTAAATTGTGCTCGTACTTGAACACTGCTTTGTGCCAATGCTTTGTTATTTATCTTGATCAGGCGATCTACCGAGGCAAACCAGTTAACTTGTTGACTGAATTAGATATAAAGCTACAACCTTTATTTAGTTCGTTCAGATTTGTCTCTCTTAGGTATATCTCAGCGACACCTCTTACTGTCACATTCACTCTCACAGATTCGCACAAACACTCAGGTATATAGAAACACGGCCAGAAAAATGGTAGACAGATTGACAAATAGATAGATAGATAGATAGATAGATAGATAGATAGATAGATAGATAGATAGGCCGGCAGGCAGGCAGATAGGTAGACAGGTAGGTAGGTAGGTAGGTAGGTAGATAGGTAGGTAGGTAGGTAGGTAGGTACCCATGATTATTCCTTTACATATTAATAATATTTATGTTCATGCTTCTTTATATTCATGGTTAACGAATCCCTAAGAACTTACTCAACCGGAAATCGACTGCCAACTTTGTTCGTTGTTTCGTAGTGCTACACACGTTCAGCGAAAATCCGCCATGTAAACACGAACATCCTTAATGCATGCGCTTTAATAAGCTTTCCTATTGAAAATGTTCCTGTGAGGACAATATGATCAAGCTGAGTTGCATTAAAACGATTCATTTGTACCGAATGACGGAACGATTGAATTATTGAAACACTGAAGAACTGAAAATAAGTGAATGACTGAATTTAACTGATTTAATGAAATGATGGAACGGTTGAATAGCGAAACAAAACTTTATGTGAACGACTCTGATTAGATAACTGGATCGTGAAATAGACGAAAGAAAATAATATTTCAATGGAGTCGACCGCTCCCCCACTCAACTAAATACTTCTGACTAAATAACAGCCTCATGAAATGATGACAGATGATCGTAATAAATGGATGACAAAAATTAACATGTATTTATTTCATTTCACCCCAACCTCTTATTTTTCCGTTCCCCACCACATACCAGAGTATATGAAAATCCCTCATACAAATTATAATCTGTCTTTCTAATGTTTCCTTCATATAGAACCCCTATGATAAATAAAAGAACATCATCACTATTCTTATTCTTATTCTTCTTCTGATTATTATCATTATTATTATTATTTATTATTATTATTATTATTATTATTATTATTATTATTATTATTATTACTATTATTATTATTATTATTATTGTTCAGTAGTTTCATTTTTATAACGTGCTTTCACTTCACTACCGAGCGCAGCTCTGTGCGCCTTGGGTATGTGCTGTGGTTTGCTGTGGTGCTCTTATGTTTACTGTATTGAAAGTGTTTTGCGTAGAATGTGTGCAGTACCCAGTAGTGCAATTTTCTGTATGTTATATATATTTGTAAGTCCTGGTGTTTTTGTTATGTATTTGTCTGAATATTTTTTTATTATACCTAAG
>NC_068999.1:37767662-37772592 GCF_001194135.2 Octopus bimaculoides | reverse complement strand
TATTATTATTATTATTATTATTATTATTATTATTATTATTATTATTATTATTATTATTATTATTATTATTATTATTATTATTATTAAGGCGGTGAGTTGGCAGAGTCGTTAGCACGCCGGGCGAAATGGTTGGCGTTATTTCACCTGTGACTACGTTCTGAGTTCAATTTCCGCAGAAGTCGATTTTGCCTTTCATCGCTTCGGGATCGATAAATCAAGTATCGCTAAAATACTGGGGTCGATGTAAATGACTAGGCCTCCGGCCACGTACAGCAGATTTCAGGCGTTGTATCTTTAATAATACCAATCGTTAGCTACCATCGTTAGCTACCACCAATAGTGCCTTGATCTGTATGGTTGTGGCTAAACTTTGTAGCCATGGTAACAGTATAACCGTAATTTAGTTAAGTCCTCCATCTTTGCTCCTACTACTGTGTGGTATCATTAAATGCTTAGTTTCAACTTTTGTCTTGTAATTGAGATAATCATAAATATGTGCGGGTTGGCCGCATGTGTATGTGTGTATGTGTGCATGTGTGTGAATATGTGTGTTTGTATAACAGTACATCAGTGTATCGCTATTACTGTGTCAGACTCCTCTTTTACTGTTCTCAGGAAATTTAATTGTTAATTTCTATGATGAGTTATCTTAATTGCGACAGTTAATTACCATTTTTCATTTATGTTCATTAATAAGTTAAACATATCATAAATGGCCCAAAAGAATTCGAAAGAACTTTTTTCCACAATACCATCATACACAGCATGAATGAAAAGCTGAATCTCAGGAGGGAGGGAAAATCACGCAACATTTCTGGATTTTGAAATATCAATGTATTTGTTGCTGTTAGTCATTAGCGATCAATTTCATAATTTTTCATCGTGATAATTGTTTAGGCAGTAGAAGGCTGTGTGACACCATGCGGCACCGTGTGACGCATTGCGGTGCGCACCGTGCTTTATGTCCGTCTACATGTTTCAAGGAGTTCAACTTTCCCATTTCGTTACAGTATTACTTAAGATGTGGTTGCCTTTACTGTCTTCCTCTTCCATTCTTCCTCTATTTTTCTTTCACTTTCTCTTCCTCTCACGCTTTCTCTATTTCTCTCTCTCTCTCTCTCTCTCTCTCTCTCTCTCTCTCTCATATTCTGTATATGTGTATGTGTGGATGTGTATGCATTACATATTTCTGTGTATGTATATGTGTGTGTGTATGTGTGTACATAGATATAGATACATCTGTATGTATGTATTTGCCTTAAATGTATATGCAAATACATACAATGTATGTTTACGTATAAGTTATATGAAAATGCATCAAATATATATTTGTATGTAAATAAATAATTATATATCTATATAAATAAACACACACACACACACACACACACACACACACACACACACACACACACACACACACACACATATATATATATATATATACATTCGTACATCCATGCATACATACACTTGTCATTTCTTGTTACCTATAAATACACACTTTTGCTCTTTTGCTATAAAACTGTTAACGGTTTTATAGCGGTTATCTTCACATGTATTTCTAATCGGTATATCCTTACTACCTCTGTAACCGAGCATTCCGTCGGTTAAGATGACGAGGGTCCCAGCTGATAGGATCAACGGAACAGCTTACTCGTGAAATTAACGTGTAAGTAGCTGAGTATTCCACAAACACGTGTTCCCTCAACGTAGTTCTCAGATGTGATGTATGGTGATCGTGCAAACAACAGAGTGCAGTTATTATGATACAAAGATTGGATCCTGTCATCGATTATCTGATGAGAGCATACTTGGCATTGACTACCGAAATACTTCTTCGTTAAAACGTTTGAAAATTACAGCGAAACCAATGTTCTGCTGAGGAACTCCAATAAACGTGAAACACGTCCAGAGATTTTCACTTTAAATGTCGGGAAAAAAAGGAAGAAAATATTTGCCATTCTATTAATATTATTCCATTCCTCTAGCTAAATATTTTCCTCGTATTTTAGCATTTAAATGTTTAATGTTCCAACAGAGTATATGCTTTCACCTGCTCAGCTAATATTTATCTTTGAGATGGCGTCTCAAAATAAATATTTAAACGATTCTCTTTCTTTCTGCAACACCAACACGAACGCATTGTCCTACATTCATTTGCTTGATTATTTAATTTTTAAACAATTCGATTCTTCTACGTCAGCAAATATTCTATATTTATTTAGTGGTCCGTTTCCCTGACATTTCTGCATGTTACGGCGTGGCTTCACTTCCGTTGGGGATCCTCCCAATAATGAGAAATCATATCCAGTGCCGTCTACCTTAATCCCCCCCCCCCGCATACACCCACGTAAAACTAAAAACAAAGAAAGGAAATATTACAGCTAAATCATGTTTATTTTTCCTCAACGCACATTTAAAAACTAAAACAAAAGTTGAATGATGTTTGTTTTTTTAACCATTTTCATTTTCAATGTTCGGTCATTAAATATCGTTTTATCCACTGAGCAATTATTTTCAATACAACGATAAAACATGTCAGAAGTTGACAAAAAATTAATGAGAAAATAATTTTAATTATCAAGTGATAATATTTTTTCTCTCATCCAATGTTTGATGGTGTTTATTCTTTTTTCCCAAACATCAAACAAACAGAAGGAATGTATTTACATTCATTTTACTTCCACAGTTAGGCTTTCTAACATTTAAATTTATTTTAGTCCTGGTTCACGCTGTTCTGCCTATGAAGTATACACAAAACGTTATTTTCTTCATATATTTTAGCCCCATTTTGTTATTTTCGTTGGGTCCAGAACCATATTGGATTTTTTATAAGATATTGTCCACCACTGCTCCGAACTGTCCGCTTCTCGAATTAAAGGATGCAATGAATGAACCACATGTCTTCTTGTGCTACGTGTGCGTAGGATACGCAACCTCAATGTGTGTGTGTGTCCGTGTGTGCGTGTGTGTTTGTGTGTGTGTGTTTGTGTGTGCGTGTGTGTTTGTGTGTGCGTGTGTAGAACTGCATTAATCAATGACGCTTCTTGACATTTTCCTTTTTGAAAGATTTGGCTACTTTGAGTGAAGTAGTTCAGTTTTACTTTGAGATTCTGTTGTTAAATATAAGCAGAAAACTGCGAAGTGAAAACTTGATTTAAAAGAATCTTAATAATACCAAGAATAATAAGATTAATTATTTTTTTTAGCTTCTGGTGTTACACTCAATCTTCCCGTGTATGTTGGTTAAACAACCGAAGTTTGTGTAGAACTACATTAACAACTGATTTCCTTCGTATTTTTTTTCTTTTTAAAGGTGTTAATACCTTTAAAAACTCCAACACATATTGAAGAATTGATTGTAACACTAGAAGCTAAGAAAATCATTGATGTTAATTTTTGGTATATTTTAACTTTTTTTAAAATTCAGTTTTCCTTTCGTGGTTTTTCAGTTAACGCGTTCATACAGTCTTTACGATACAGTCTTGCACGATTTTATGTAGGAGGTGGCAGATTGGTGTGAAGGAAGAAGCTGGTTTTCGCTTTGAAATTCTATTGGACGATATTAGCAAGAAATCTATGAATGGAGAACTTAATTCAAAAGGGTTTGTAATTCTGGAAAGTAACCATTGAGAAAGGTATGTAGATTTGAGTGTAGATTGGGTGTGTAGATTTGAGCTGGTGTGATAGAGTGTGTCTATGTTCAGATAAGCAGAAATTGGTAGGATATGAGGAGCTCGGGAAGGAAAGAAAGACAGACAGACAGACAGACAGACAGAAAGAAACAAAGAAACAAAGAAACACAGAAACAAAGAACCAAAGAAAGAGAGGCAGAGACAAAACAGCACATACCAAAGATCGGATTTGTCAGTTGTTGTTGGTATTTTGTAGTCATAGATATGGCCATATTAATTAAAACTATGACGAAAGGTCGACCTATCATGAACAAAAACTTTAAAAGTATGGTGAAGCCCCTCTTTCTTCAGTTATTGTCTACCTAAGGTCACATGATTATATTTGTTAGGGCAATAGGTGTTAAGTCGGAGAACTTTACTTCTATTTCGAACATGTAGAGCGACCACAAAGGGACTCAGTTCTTACGTTTGTACATGAATCGTAGTCAATCTGATGCTGTAATAGAATTCTGTGCAGATAATGCCACTAAAAATGGATCAATCCGTTATGAGGAATTCAGGTGATGGTTAATTTATACTGTTTCGCAGTGCAGTCAGTCACGCTGTTTTACACCTTTTGATTTTAGATGTCAACAGCACCGTTGCTTTGGTACCTATTTACATCGTTGGTGAAGCGAGTCGTTGGCAATTAAGTGCATTCGCCACGGACAGATAAGGCAAATAATAGTGTTTGACATGTCATCCGTTACTTTCGTACTTTGAAACACGAGAAGGTAAAAGAGAAAGAAAAAGGAAAGTGGGAAAGAGAGAGAGGGGGAAGAGAGAGAGAGAGAGAGAACAGAAACCATTTCGAACTGGAAGCGAAATCGAATGACGATTGAACAATGGGGCTGGTGTTTGGGGAAATAAGAAAATGCAATCTCAATAGAAATGTAAATAGAAGCGGTGTCTGTGTAGGTTGTGAAGTGAAATCAAGTGAATGGGAAATAGTGTGACTGTTGTTACGGTTAGTATTATAATAATATGGTAATATAATACACTAAACTGTAACGCAGCTCATTGTAGTGTATATCATAGAATAATATGTGATGTATAATATAATGTGATTTATAATTAAATAATGGAATCTAGCTGCCAGGATGAGAAGACAATAATCAGATTGAGAATATACACAGAAAGGGTGTATATAGTGATGTAGAATGATAAAACGGCGACTAACATTTCGTGCATATCATAACGATACTATCGTTAAGATATATATATATATATATATATATATATATATATATATA
>NC_068999.1:37761591-37766892 GCF_001194135.2 Octopus bimaculoides | reverse complement strand
ACACACACACACACACACACACACACACACACACACACATATATATATATATACATGCACAAACACGCACACACATACATATACATTTATACATACATTCATGCATACATACACACACACACACACAGAGAAAGAGATACATATATACTTATGTACATACATCACGCTTTCCGCGTGGCACCTTGGGGAAGTGTCTTCTACTACAGCCTCGAGCAGACCCAAGATTTGTCAGTGGATCTTGTAGATGGAAAATGAAGAAGCCCATCGTATATATGGAGGTATGTGTGTATGTGTACATGTATATGTGTGTGCGTGTTGTTATATATACAGACTAAGAGGGTGTGTCTGTGCAGTAGTATATAATTCTACATATGTGTGTCTATCCTCCACTTTACTTAGTCACATGTGTGCGCAACTGACTCAGGCAAGCACGCATGTATACATTAATGCATACACGAATTATACACAAACACACACACACACATACATACCTACACACAAACACACACACACACATACATACCTACACACAAACACACACACACATACATATAACATATATATATATATATCACATTGTATATTATTTCCCACTTATGCACACATAGGAAGTAACTCTGAAACCTAGATACACATGCGTGCGCAGTTTATGTCATCAACAGATGCATCTATGTATGAATAATTGATTATACGGATAACTGAATGGATTTCAAGGATGCCCGAACGAAGGTGGGTACGGTGGTAATAGTTCAGATCTAATGTATATTTGAGCCCCGGAGGGTCCTTAATAGCATGTATAATTGACAATTTACAATATATACACATTATATACACACACACACACACACACACACACACATATATATATATATATATATATATATATACATATATATATGTATGTATATATATATTTATATATATACATGTATACATGTACGTAATAATATGTATATACACGCATACATGATAAATATACATAGATATATATATGTGTGTGTGAATATGTATATATATATATGTATATATATATATATATATATATATATATATATATGTGTGTGTGTGTGTGTGTGTGTGTGTGTGTGTGTGTGTGTGTGTGTGTGTGTGTGTGTGTGTGTGTGTGTGTATGAAAACCTTTTAGCACGAACTTCCTCTGCTTCCTATTAAAGTGCATGTTTGCACTTCCTGTCACTGAGAAATGAATCTATTAGGGAACAATACAAAATAGCCTACCACAACCACCACCGTCTCCTACACATCACCACACACCTACTAACACCATCATCTTTACCGCCAACACCATCATCACCGAATCGATTATCTTAACCACCACCACCACCTCCACCACATATTTTAAATTCGCACCTCACCGTCTTAGAAATGGAATCACAGATGAAATAATGTCGCCATAAATGCATTAAACTTATGAATAACATCGTGATGGGCATGTTTGGGTATCATTTGATGTTCGATTTGATGGATCGTGCTTTACCTGAGATGCAATATATCAATATTTATCGATAAATTACTTGTTAAGGCAACAACGCACACCTGCACATCTACAACATTAACCCAAACCTTTTTTTTTCCAGATTCGGTTAAAAGAGGTACTAGTCATATACTGGAGTTCACATTCAGGTAACGTTAAGCAGAGGGTTTACAAAGATTGTTGGGTGAGATGAAAGATGGAGTGGAAAACATCATACGGTGTGAAATTGAACAAAGTAATAATTTATAAATCATACAAAACGAAATATGTTTAAATAAGTTTATATTTTATAAAAAAAAGAATTATTAAAACAAAATAGTTCTATGTATGATAAGCCATCACTTTTATAGATCAGGACACAGCACTTCCTTGATAACAGCTGTAATGTGTTTTATAATGGTATTCTTCTGGATTGATGTTGTCTAAATCTTCTTAGAGCAGCCCTACCATTCTATGATCAAAGCAAAGGCTTATGTTTTTTGGATCGTTGATATAGAATTCTTTGTCAGTCTGCGAGTTCTAGTAGTACAATTTCACTGCACAACTACCCAGGGGCATCAGGAGTCTAGGGGCCCAGTTCTAATCTATGTATGTTGTGTTTTGCTATCAACAAATAAATATTATAGGGCCTAGTGCTGCTGCTCAGACGATCCTGTCTCCATCTGTACTTTGTTTGGATATCCTTTTATTAAGACTATGTCTTTTAGCAGAACTTTGTTATTCTTGTGAATGGTCATGAATTTCATTCAAGTAGGTTACAACTCGCACGTCATTCGTTCTCCATCATATGACACGAACTCTTCCTCGGCATAGAAGAGTTTCTTCTTCGCAGGACGTGGGTTTCATTTCGCATATTTTCGGTTTTAGCTTTTTGATGTGATTTTCGTTGCTTCATTTGTCCTTTCAGGAAATATAATTTTTCCCAATCAGCGTTTGTTTGGCGCCAGTCCTCATCAATGTGTGGTCTGACGCTGCTCTGAAGAGCTTATCCACGTCGTTTCGTGTCAGATGTTGTTAACACTCTTTCTCTTCGGTGCTTCTAGCTAAGAGAGCAGAGAATTATGGATCTCATAGATCAATATTAGAATTGAGGGCGGGCTGATTTCATTTATCGCTTCATAAATTCTACCTGGTGTCACCTCAGATACGACAACCTCTATGTCTTGTTGCTTATTTCTTTTCGAAAAGCTTCTTGATTGCTGTTGCTTTCACAGCTGGTTATTGCCCTTGGAGATTGATCATTAAGGTCTTTCTCACAGCAACCTCTACAGGACACAATTCTGGTTTTGTTTTGTTGCCTTTCGGAGCTACAAGGACTAGTCTGTTCATGATGACTCCACCCCACCCGAATATATAGCAACAAATGTTACATCACCACTGACCACTTGCCTTTGTGTCAAGCAGATGACCTCTAACCAGGGGCAGACATCGTCGCCGACGGTGATGTTTCTATTTTGCCGACGGTGATGTTTCTATTGAATAGGGATTCTGTCTCGATGCCTTACTTTCGCTTTATACCATTCTCTGTCTGTTTTCAAAATGACAAAACTAGTGCCTGCTGCTCCCATCTGCCAATATAGAATACTTCAGTTGAAATGTGTGTTAGCGGTGTCCCTAAATCATGGTCGGATCAGAACAGATAACCGCTTGTCTGTTTGACAAGGAATAAATAATTTCTTTTTTCTCTCTCCACATGCCTCTGTCATTTATTGTGGAATATGGTTACTAGACCAGAGTGCAAAATAAATCCATATTTTCGATCTAACTGCATAATGTTCGATATTACGTGACCTTTGCTTTGAAAGAATATTAGCAAAACATATCCCTTCACTATTCGTGTTTACACCTGAAGCGATACGCGCATGCTCACTAATATTGTTCTTTGTTGTTATTGCAGATAAGGTTTCCTGTCTCTACAATTAAAATGTGGTTTTTGTTTTTTTCTTTTTTAATTCATGCATATCATTAATATTTTAGTTTGAAACAGGTACTTTTTTGTTTCTTTGTTTTGTTTTGTTTTGTTTTGTTTGTTTTGGCTTCTCGTCTGCGTGTGAAATCCATTATTTTGTTTCTGACGTGGCTTAAAGTGTTGTTCATGGCCATATTTTATTCCGTGACGTGAGAGGAAAGAATATTTAAAATTGTCTAAAAATAAAAGACAAAAATTACTTCTATCAGTCCCTGTAAGAGGAAACTCCAAAACACCAAAACTACACGAAATAATTTTTTCTGCCCTAGACACAAGGCCCGAATTTTGGAGGGAGGGGGCCAGTCGGTTAGATCGAAACCAGTACGCAACTGGTACTTAATTTATCAAGTCCGAAAGGAGGAAAAGCAAGGTCGACCTCGGCAGAATTTGAACTCAGAACGTAAAGACGGACGAAATAACGCTAAACATTCCGCCCTTCTTGCGTAATTCTTCTTCATGTCCTTTTTGTACTTCTTTTGTTTTCCCTTTTTCTCTGCTCTCAATGCTCACACGTTCCTCACTGTCACTAGCAAGGTTTCCTTACTTTGGGCCAGGTATCTCATTAAGCTCTCGAGTTTGATACGCACGCAGTTTTCTACATTTATCAGTCCCGTTCCTCCATTTGCTCTCATCATGTAAAGGCGATCAGCGTCTGTCCGTGGAAGATGGACTCCATGCATTGTTTACAGCTTTCTTGACTTCCTGTCGATCTCCCACAATGCCTCCTTATTTTTCGAGCACCATCCGGAGTATTCGAGCGGTTCCAAGTAGTGTTGTTTTCTGCAAGTGCTCCACCTTTATCGCATCCCCTATTTGTTCCATGTACTTCTCAAGATTTTTCCTCACTGTTCCCAGGGCTCCGACAATTATTGGTACTACTGCTACATTTTTCATCAACCACAACTTAACCTCCCAAGCTAACCTGTCATATCTATCGACTTTTCTTTCTTCCTTATCGCATACTTTGTTGTCAGCTGGGCATGCTATATCAACAATCCAGCATAGTCTGCTTTCTTTCTCAATTAACACTATGTCTGACTTCTTATTCTCTATCTCATAAAATCCCACAGGATCTTTGCATTATCATTTTCGATGATGCCTTCGGATTTGTGGTCGTACCAATTTTTTGCTCCGTCAAGTTCATCTTTGATTATTATTATTATTATTATTATTAATATTATTATTATTATTATTACTACTTCTACTACTACTACTACTACTACTACTACTACTACTACTACTACTACTACTACTAATAATAATAATAATAATAATAATACAACTACTATTACTATTACTATTATCATCATCATCATCATCATCATCATCATTATTATTATTATTATTATTGAAATAGCAGAATCATTAGAATGCTGGACAAAATCTTTAGCGGAATCTCGTTCGTTTTCTCGTTCTGAATTTATATTCCGCCATGGTCCATTGTGCGTTTTATCTCTTCCTGGTTGATGAAGTAAGTACGAGTTTTCCAGCAGTGGCACCGAAACATTACGCCTTGTGTCACCAGTAGAATTGTTGGGAACTTATTTTACAAATCACACACGCACACACACGTATTTGTGCGTGTGTGTGTGTGTGTGTGTGTGTGTGTGTGTGCACGCGAATAAAGCATTAATTCGTGCTTGTTTCTCTGAACCTTCATGGTTACGTATATTCATACAGGTATGTCTAAAAACGCGCCAATACATCACTTTTCACAACCTCACCCAAATATACAAAAGGTGCATGAATACAATAGCATAAATGTACATGCATGTTCCTCTGTCTCTCCCTCTTCCTCTCTCTCTCTCTCTCTCTCTCCCTCTTTCCGTTTCCTCCTCTC
>NC_068999.1:37757579-37761581 GCF_001194135.2 Octopus bimaculoides | reverse complement strand
TCTCCCTCTTTCCGTTTCCTCCTCTCTCTCTCTCTCTCTCTCTCTCTCTCTCTGTTTATGTATGTGTATGTAAGTACTGGTGTTGATGCGTGTATAAAACTTTGATAAGCTTCCTATTAAATTCAAGGAGAGACAGAGAGAGAAAGAGAGAGAGAGACGTAGTGAATACTGGTATAACACGTTATAAAGTGGCGTGTTACTTTTGATAATGTTTAAACAAGACTAATGTGAGTGAAGTAGCTTTTGATCTTCCAATTGAGATTTCGTTGTTGTTGCTGTTTCCTTGTTCTTTTTCACCTTGTTATAATTGTTGCTGTTTTTCATTTCGCTGATCTTATTTCGTTTCAGAATTTTTGTTGCAGATTATTTTTGCAGTCACTCATTATTGAATAATGACGATGGTTAGACTTTGTTGTTTTCTCTTACTTTTTCCTTTTTTCTTTTCTCTTTTTTTTTTTGCTGCTGCTGCTGTTGTGTATTACTGCCCCGATCGAACAGCCCGAAAAATCAAAGACAATTCTGTCGTGACAACCTCGTCTTTACTCGATGTAAATTGAACCTAGAACCATGTTGTCCAATTTCTTTTTTTAACAATGCCCTGGTGTGATGTAGTGCGCTGATATACATGCTATGCTAGTTTATATTGTATTTACTATATATATATATATATATATATATATATACCTGTGCGTGTATGTGTGTCCATGCGTATATGAGCGTGAGTCAAAACATGAAGTTGGATGGAAAACTGGCCCCTGTACTCGCTCTAAATACATATAGTTAGACATTTTGAGTTGATTTTGTATTAATGTGTTTCTCTTTGTTTTGTAATATTACTATGAATATATATCTGTAATAATTTCTAGCCATCGACACCTTAGGTAATAGAAAATATCTGTGCCCACTTAAAGAACACTGTAAAAAAATATTGTTCCATTATTCAAGCTGCCGGCATCATTCCTTCGGCTGTCCTCCGTCTCTTGTTATCTGTGCTCTTCTTAAAGATTGCCACTCAGCCCCAATGTGTTTGTATTCCTCTAATGGAGTGAGGAACAGAGGAAGAACAAGAGAGAAAGGGAAAAAGAAATAAGAAGGAATGAAAGAGAAAAAGAAAGGAAGAAAGAAATAAAATGAATGAAAGATAAGAGTGAATCTGAAGAAGGAAATGAAAGAGTTTATCCGTAAATGACCGAAGAATCCGAGAAATTAATGAGTTTTGGCTATAAAGGTGTTCACCGTTACGCGAGATTTGAAGAAGCGGAGTAAAAGTTGTGATTTTTGCATGAGTGCGTATGCGTTTGTACATGTGTATGTGTGAGAGAGAGATAGAAATAGAAAAAGAGAGTGTTTATGTGTGTGTTATTGTGTGTGTGTGTGCGCGCGTGTGTGTGTGTGTGTGTGTGTGTGTGTGTGTATGTGTGTGTGTGTGTGTGTTTGCATGTATGCATATGTATGTATGTAGAGGAGAGTGTTGAAATTTGCCTGAAGCTTTCGTTTACGCAATATGGACAATTTCAGTGAGTTTTAAACTCTAAAATAGACAGTGTCTTAGCTGTGAAGATCTCTGCTTGTTAGGAATCACTTTCCCCAGTGTGCCTTTCCCTAGCGGCAGAAAAGAGTACAAGTGCTGCGTAGATGCTATAGTTTTTTCAGAGAAATATACTTTACTGGTTTAAACTCAGTTTAGTTGTATAATTAACCCCTTGTATACGGGTTATGGTATCGTATTTCTTAGACTGACAATGAACATTTCAGTGGTCAAATACGGCAATCTTTGTTGGATTTATTATGTTTAAAAGAATTTCGGTGACTGAGAAATGATACTTGAAGGATGAATGAAAACCTTTCGTCTGCAAACTCAGAGTAATCGCTCTTCAGAGATAACAGCTGGACAAGAGTTTCAAAAAGTGAAAAATATTTGTATTCTTTGAATAATCTAAACATTTATGATTTATATGTTTAGGCAGATATATTTTCTTTTTCATTACTGAAGAAATGTAATCCCAATATTGTAAATAAAGTTTTCTTGTTTAAACTAAATAAACATGAAAGCACAAGACAAATATGTGATTTCTTTTACAATATGAACTTTTTCAGAAGTAGAGAATGTTTTTGGAAGTAGAAAGTAGAGCAATCATTGTTTCTCTGAAAGTTAATATAAGAAAGCTGTAATTTGGTTTACTTGCAAATTGGATTACTTTGAAATGGACGGATATAAGTTCACAAAGTCGAATTGAAGGAACTTCTTTTTATATTTCAAATATTGTTGTAACAATGGATTAGTGCTTGGATATTTTTCTGTGGCTGAATATTAGCAGCGCTTATATTATTTTAGGCGTTGTGAATAATTTCCTATTGATAAATCTTATTTTGGATTTGAAGGGATTAGCGTACATTAAGGATTAGAGACTAAGTCTTGATCATGGTGTTTTAGTATAACGAAGACTTCGCATTTTAGTAGAAAATATTTTGTAAACGCATGCATTAGAAGATATTTCGATAGTTAAGTTAAAGTGAAATAACCTTAGCAAGTAGGTGAGGATGTTACGCGTTTATCCTTTTCATCATCTAGACCAGAGGCTGTGGCCATGCACGGGGAACAGCGTTATTCGTTTATTTTGTCTATTTGTTTTAAATATCGATATTATGAGAGTAGAGAGATACATAAAGGAATGTATAAATGATAGATAGATAGATCGTAGTTAGAAAGACAGACAGAGACAGAAAGACAGAAGCAGACAGATGGATAGATAGATAGATAGATAGATAGATAGATAGATAGATAGATAGATAGATAGATAGATAGATAGATAGATAGATAGATAGATAGGTGATTCTATGGATATCTTAACAGATATGCAGACAGAGAGAGATATTAATTGAAATATAAAGTAAATATGTAGCTGATATGAAGCAAAATGAAAAGAAAATGAAAATAATCTCAATTGGTAAATAACTTAGAACTTTTGTGGGGGTTGGAGAGCGAAAAGTATTTCTTTTTTATGTATACAAATAATTTTTATCATTTTAATTCATCTTTTATTCCCTTAAGTTATATGGCACATCATATCTGTCAAACCTATTAAAAGAAGGAAAACAAAAAATACCTTCTAAGTTCATTTCGATTCTATTTGAAAGTACAGTTTTGATTAACTGGCAGGATTTCAAAAGAATTTTGAAACCGGTGAAATAAATGTACATATATATTTCTTCATGCTACTACACATGTGGAAGAAAATTTGACTCTTCTGTGTGTACTGGTATGCAAAGATATACTACAAACACGCATAGTGCCTGTGTACATGTATTTACTAACATGGCGAATTACACCCTTTCAGGTAAAACAGTAAATAACCAATCGCTACAGAAGAATCGATAAAAGAAATGCTAGATTTAAATTATTTGCGGGAGCTATATAAGAGACTTAAATCCCATTGTAGGCGGCATCTATTCTCGACACATGGCACTAACTAAAACCAATAACAGAATGAGTGATAAGAGTTTTAAGACGAATCGTGGCAGATACGAGAGTATGTCCAACTGAGATAAAAGCTAATAGGGTCTTTCAGTCAGTTGATATTAGCGAACACCATTAATACTAAAAATATTCCACTTAATTAGTGCCATAATTATACAAACCCCCAGTTTAATCCATGCTGTGAAGTTATAAGGGCAAGTAACTTTCGGCTAAGAAGAAAACCTGCTGCGATGTTGTTACATTAACATTCAGAAAATGGAGGTGAAAATATTGTGTGGAAGATGCATTTACTATTAGCGGGAATGACATTGCGAATAAAAAACAAACATTAATATGAGAGAAAATAATGGTAACGTTTAAAAGAAAACGGAGCAAGTGTAATGAAGTAGGTGGGGAGTAGAAGGACATTATAAGACATCGAAGGTAAAAATAAGCAAATTAAATAAACGAATGAACGGAATGCCTCTCTTAGCCTATAACATACATACATATATACACACACACACATATATATATATATACAT
>NC_068999.1:37756367-37757549 GCF_001194135.2 Octopus bimaculoides | reverse complement strand
CCCCCCCCCCAAGAAAAGCTCTACTTTGTAATTTGTCCATTTTCTGTATTTAGCCATGTGTGGCTATAATAAAAAGATATCTATCTATCTATCTGTCCGTCTGTCTGTCTGTCTGTCTGTCTGCCTGTCTGTCTGTCTATCTATCTATCTATCTATCTATCTATCTATCTATACAGATATACATAAATAGATACATACTTGCATACATACATACGCACATATAACACACACAGACACAAACATACATACATGCACACACATACACATATATGTATGCCCAAATGATATTGGCATCAAATTAAAAATTCACTCGAGGCTCGGTTCCCGTGCCATTCGTCTTCTACAAAAAATCATGCGTCGCAACACACAGACAGCACTATCTCACTTCAACTGACCTTGCTCTCTTTAAACACCATGCCAAATAACATAAAGAGTGAAAAATCTCATAACTTTCAAAAGGTTGCTGGATTAATTTCTCCAACAAATTACAGCTAAACAACCTGCACCCTGATATACCACTGCGAAACAACTTTTTACTCAAATGACATATGGTGCCAAAGAATAACTGTAATATGAAGCATTAGTAAATATCATTTTTTAGGTGGCCTGAGCCTATTCTGGACACAACATGTTTTAGGATACATACATACATAGACATATAATAATAGTAATAATAATAATAATAATAATAATAATAATAATAATAATAATAGCAGCAAAAATAATAATAATAATAGTAATCATAGTAGAAATTATGGTACTGGTAATAACAACAATACAAATTGTGATCGTGTTGTTGTTGTAGTAGCAGCAGCAGCAGCAGCAGCAGCAGCAGTAGTAGTAGTAGTAGTAGTAGTAGTAGTAGTAGTAGTAATAGTAGTTGTAGTGACAGCAGCAGCAGCAGCAGCAGCTGGAGCAATAGTTGTAAATTTGTGATACGAAAAGAAATTGAAAAAAAGGTGGAAGGTTGAGTTAAAACAACGCGAAAAAAGTTATTCACCATTGCAATATTAATAAGAATAAAGAACCTTATATGCATAAATTCATGTATACTCACGCACACACACGCGCACGCGCGCACACACAGATGTATGCATTTATATACACATATATGAATTATGTATGTATGTGTATATATATATATATATATATATATATATATATATATATATATATATATAT
>NC_068999.1:37755600-37755771 GCF_001194135.2 Octopus bimaculoides | reverse complement strand
AATACACACACACACACACACACACACTGAACAATTGCAAAATTTTTTTCCCAGGGTGTTCAGTGATGAACAGAAGAAAGACTCGCTGGTGACAGCAGGTAGATGGTTGAGTACATTACATCCAGTCCAAGAGAACTTAAGACTCTGGTGACCTGTAACGGAAGCTGGATC
>NC_068999.1:37751998-37754921 GCF_001194135.2 Octopus bimaculoides | reverse complement strand
ATATATATATATAATACGTAATAACATGCATACATAGCGATGTTTTATTGACAAAAAGTGCATATGAAATGTTCTTGCATATAACAAAATAATATGTGGAAAGAATTAGCTTATAATATAAGGTGGAGACGAAATATGCATGACCATGCCAGCGAATAAGTATTCTGTAACGGAATGATAAGTTACGAGAACTGCAACTTTCATCAGGGATGAGCAATGACACAAAGCTGCCAGTTACTCCAGATCCGATATAAAGATACTGAAAGCGAATTTTCCAAGAAACTGATAACCTCTTTCTCAACCACATGAATTATATTTCGTTGAAAATCTGTGTCAAAGTGTTCGACAAGGGATTAACTTCCTAGGGAGAACACATTTTCAAATAATGCAGTTAAGGACTTATAACAAATATGCAAACGAATAGATAGATAGATAGATAGATAGATAGATAGATAAATATGAACCTGTATAAATACTTGCTACATTAAGATATCTATATGTACATGTATATATTTCTAGCTATGTGTATACATATGTGTACATATGTTTGTATATATACACCTTTATTCTCACAAGTACGATGCATATTTTGATTTGTATATTAGATGGGCAGGTGTGTTTGTGTTTATATTGTGTTTTATGTCCGTGCATATACATAATCTATACATATTTAAGTGAGTATATAAATGTGTGTGCGTGCTTTTATATATGTAAATATGAATATTTGTTTTTTGTGTGCAATTAAATTTTCCTATGTATGTATATTTCTACTATATATTAGAACGAGTATCTATACAGCAATGTACGTGTAAATATATTTTTTATATTTATATGCATATGTACGTATATATATATATATATATATATAACATCTGCTTCTCTGTATGTGTGACTATTGCGTTGGTTTCAATACAGTTTATTGAGACAGAATATTTTGGGAGGCCCTTTGACCTCTTTAACCCTACTTGAACACAAATTCCGTTCAAACTATTTCTTGGTCCCATCTATGTATTCCCAGCTGTTCCTTATTGCCTCTTATTGTTCCTTATTGGAGCCATGCACATTGTGTTTTATTCTTTCAGATGCTGTGGTAGGTGACATTCTTATTATTGCACATTCATTTGCTAACATGAGTTCAATACATGTATATGTAGACACACTAATGCACTTGCTGATCATCGCATGTCAGAAACAGCTGTAAAGCATGACAGAGATTCTCTTCTCTCTTATCAGTGACGTCAGAGCATGAAATCTTCGAATATCTATAAAGGTACATCATTGACTTTCTTTTTCGTGTTCTTTTTTTGTTTGTTTTTGTTTTTGGTAAATCATATTTAATCTCGCATAAGTATAACTAATTAATAAATGTTTTGATGTCATTATCAAACGTCTAACCATCTTTTATTTAATTCTACTCAATATAGAAAATGCATGCGTGAATACATGTAAGTATATGTACGTGTCTATGCGTGAGTATAAATATATGCGTGCGGCACATAGCTGAATCGTTTGAAGGTCGAATAGAATGCGATAGGTATACAGTATGCAGACAGATTAATATGTGTGTGTGTATGCATGTATGGAGAGAGAGAGAGAGAGAGAGAGAGAGAGAGAGAGAGAGAGAGAGAGAAAAGCAAATCAATAAATAAATCGAGAGACGAATTCACAGCAAATAAATTGAATGGATATAAAAGGATCAATGTAAAATTTATGATGATAGCATGATATGCATGAATGCATATATACATATGTATATATGTATATGCATACATATATATGTATATATATTCGTGTGTATGTATGTATTGATAGATGGATGTGTGTATGTGTATATATGTATATAAATGTATGTATGTATTCCTGTATGTGTCCGTATATGTTTGTAAACGTATTGTTATATATATGCATCTATATCAATTAATATTCATATAGATCTACTGTGTTTACTTACGTGAATGTATGTATATATTGCGTGGGCCAGTGCTACAGTATGGGGACAAAATGGCGGTGGAATAGATTTTGGATAGTTTTAAGACTATGTATGTTAGTTTGACTCTACTTTACGATTTCAGTTGTCAACTTAGAATAAGGTAAAGTGCAGGTAACGTGGTTGTCTTAAGGAGTTGTTTGAGTAGAAACAGAAGAAAGTCAATATTGAATCAGATACGTTCTGGAGAGATGTATTGACAGAAATCTGGCTGAAGAACGTTTGAACAATGTTGAATAAGTTTGAATAAGGCTTCTGCCTACACCAGAGGAAGGACATGTTCATCCGAAGAGTTTTGTGTTGAAACAACAAAGTTTTTGGATGAAGAAGAACAAGGTGAAACGAGTAGATGTTTGTTAAATGTGTATATGTATGTGCGCATAAATATAAATACATTTGTACATATATATATATATATACATATATATATATTTGTATATATGTATTGTATGCATATATATATATATATATATATATATATATATATATATATATATATATATATATATATATATATATATATAGAGAGAGAGAGAGAGAGAGAGAGAGACTCACATATATACATACACACATGCAAACGTACATACATGCATATATAAATATTTATATATTTATATACTCTTTTACTCTTTTACTTGTTTCAGTCTTTTGACTGTGGCCATGCTGGAGCACCGCCTTTAGTCGAGCAAATCGACCCCAGGACTTATTCTTTAGTAGCCTAGTACTTATTCTATCGGTCTCTATTTCCGAACCGCTAAGTTACGGGGACATAAACACACCAGCATCGGTTGTCAAGCGATGTTGGGGGGACAAACACAGACACACAAACACATACACACATACATATATATACATATATACGACGGGCTTCTTTCAGTTTCCGTTTACCAAATCCATGCACAAGGCTTTGGTCGGCCCGAGGCTATAGTAGAAGAC
>NC_068999.1:37747848-37750979 GCF_001194135.2 Octopus bimaculoides | reverse complement strand
ACCGACATCCACCTGTATGTATTGGTGCATATCTGGGTACAGGACATTGCAAACAAACGTAGGCGAGAACACACGAGCCACATAGAGAACATTCTACTTCATCAGCTACCCACGTTTTAACACCGGCGTTTCGACGAGCTTCGGGCAGGACGCAACGTTAAAACGGCTCGTCCCATGGATCGCAGATTAAATCTGTATACGCAAATTAAATCTAGCCATGGAGGAATGTAGTGGCGGACAAAAAACAAGACAGGAAAACAAACAGAAAAGGCTTTACGGCCAGACGAGAAAAATTATGTGTGTATGAACGCGATGAGGCACGGAACCGAGAGAGACAAAGTGGTGGCGTGCGTTACTTGGTGAAAGCCAAGGAAGGAAAGGATTATTGACCGGAATATATATATATAGATATAGATATATACATATATATTATGCAGTATACATCATTTATAACATGTTATTCTACACAATGACGTTGAGTGGAACTCATTCCAGGTTCGTGTGTACAGGAATACAATGTAAATGATATATGTATATAGCGTTATTATGAGCTCTGCTGTTTCAGATATGTATAATAATAATACATACGCGCGCACTCACTCACACACACACACACACACACATAGTCATACATATGTGCATGAAAATATTTGCATAGATATACAAATGTTGAATAAGAAAAAAACGTAAAAACATGTATGATTTAATGTAGGTAATATCTATTTTATGTCTATAAAACCCTTATGTATAACCTAACCTTCAGATTTTCGTCATGAACTCTTCCCATAAAGAAAGAGATACACTCTAACCGAAAATCGTGGCTCCATCGCTAAGACCGAGATATCAGCGTTTCCGAGTTACATGCATGTGTAAATCTAAATATGCATTTATATATGTATCTACTTATATGCACACATACGTAGATATATACACACACACATAGTAGTAGTAGTAGTAGTAGTAGTAGTAGTAGTAGTAGTAGTAGGAGGAGGAGGAGGAGGAGGAGGAGGAGGAAAATATTTCACGGAAAGACGAAGTATCATACGGAAGGCAGGAAAACACAACCAGAGGACGTGAACACGCTCTCTCCTCATAAGTTATCGGCCAAAAATCTTCACAATTTCGACGCCTTATCGATAATATTATTCATTTTTGATGTAAGGTGGTGAACTGGTAAAAACGTTACCAAGCCGGGCGAAATGCTTAGCGGTATTTCGTCTGTCCTTACGTTCTCAGTTCAAATTCCGCCAAGGTCGACTTTGCTTTTCGGTGTCGATAGATTAAGTACCAGTTGCGTACTGGGGTCGATCTAATCGACTGCCCCCCCTCTCCAAAAGTTTCGGGCCTTGTAACTAGAGTAGAAAAGATTATTAATTTTTGTGGCTTCAGTAACAAAATGCTGCTGGTGCATAAGTGAACGGACTGAAGTACAGAATGGGACAAGGCAAAGAAAAAGCGGTCTGTAGACCAAGCGATAGAATATGTAAAATACGAAAAAGCAAGAATGGTAACGAAAGCGAAATATTAAGCAACACTTGTGTTATTTTATTTATATGTAGATAAAACAAAGAACCAGTCAAGTTATTCGTATCCTCAAAAAGCCATCCCTTAACACTGCTTGTTAGAAACTATTATTTTTTTTATTTGTATCTTTGTCTTTATTATAACTTAAACGAGACTGATTAACCAATTATATTGATCTCAACGTTTCTTCTATACCTTCTTTTATCAGAGCCCGGCACGATAAAAAGTAAAATCGCCCTCAGAGAGATTTAAAATCAGAACATATCCGATCGGAACGCATATCGCAAGGCACTTGACACTCCAAGTTCAAAACTTGCCAGGTTCAAAATTCTCCTTCCCCAATCCGTGCTTGACGAAATAAAGTACATGTCGAGTACTGGGATCAGCAAAAGAGATTAACCCCTATCGAAAATTGTTGGCCTTGTTCTTATGCTAGAAATCAGCAATTATTTGTTTTTTGTTTAGTTGTCCTTAAATACATCGGTCGCGGGACCTGCTGGCAAACAACATTTTTTTCATCTTCTAACGATAAATATCAGATGTTTCTCGGCTGTTTTTACACGTATACTGCGTTCGAAACTTTCTTCTTTTACTCTTCCTCTCCTTCTCTCTCTCTCTCTCTCTCTCTCCCTTTGTTTATCTATATTTAAAGCTATACTCACACACGCACGCACACACACACACATTTAAACACACACATACATACACACGTATGTGTGTGCTATTTAGTATTTCAGTATGTGTGATATCACGCGTCAGTTCGCTAGTAATCTGGATATTTAATTTTCTGACGAATGTCGTAGTTTCCATTTTGGTTTCTAACACATTTCTCTAAATCCTGATTAATTATGGAATTGGTCGTAATTTTTCCAGAATAAACAGTCCACTAATTAAACCACACCTTCCATACATACAAAACACCCGCACACACACTCTCATACACACTTAACACCTCACACAACCACTCACACTGTCACATGTTTGTGTGTGTCAGTATACAAATGCTTATTTGTGCACTCACACGCACACACGCGCCCACACTCACACACAAAGAAGAGCCGGTATGCCGAGGAACTTGAACATACATACACTGGTGCATACATATACAAACACAAATGTATCAATGTCTACCACAAACGTATACACCATTGTAAATCTATATATATATTTATATTTCTGTGGGGGGGGAGGTTATATGTATATGTAGATATATACATACAGACGTAGGAGTGGCTGTGTGGTAAGTAGCTTGCATACCAACCACATGGTTCCGGGTTCAGTCCCACTGCGTGGCACCTTGGGCAAGTGTCTTCTACTATAGCCTCGGGCCGACCAAAGCCTTGTGAGTGGATTTGGTAGACGGAAACTGAAAGAAGCTCGTCGTATATATGTATATATATATGTGTATGTGTGTATATGTTGTGTATCTGTGTTTGTCCCCCCAACATCGCTTGACAACCGATGCTGGTGTGCTTAGGTCTCCGTAACTTAGCGGTTCGGCAAAAAGAGACCGATAGAATAAGTACTAGGCTTACAAAGAATAAGTCCTGGGGTCGATTTGATTCGACTAAAGGCGGTGCTCCAGCATGGCCGCAGTCAAATGACTG
>NC_068999.1:37745321-37746866 GCF_001194135.2 Octopus bimaculoides | reverse complement strand
AGGAGGAGGAGGAGGAGGAGGAGGAGGAGGAGGATAGTAACAAGGCTGTGGATAACGACCCAATGACGTTCTTCACAATAGCGTTAGATGGGCAGCACTGAAGAAGAAATACGTTTGGAGAAAATTTAAGCCAGAGAGAGAGAGACGAAGTAGGGATTAAAATCAAGGAATCACGAGATAATTTAATCCTGGATATTAAAATACTGACGGGATGATGATCAGATTCAATATACATCTATAGATGCTTGGACTATCATCAATGTTGAATCCTGTGATCACTGGATGTTTGCATCTTGCAGCAAGCTTGCATTTATGCATTATGATCAAGTCTGTTGGAGACTAGACCTGTGTTGAAGCGGCATGGTAGTGAATCCACCGATCAACTATTTTCAGCCATAGCTTTCTTGTCACTTTCTGAGCAACCTCTTCGTTGTTCTTTGTTATTGTCCTTCAGCAAACTGACATGGCTGAGCTCCATAGGCCTTAATTAAAGTACGAATTGCAAACATGCGTTTACCAAAAGCCTCTTGCAAACACCTTGTTGTCCATCCATTCTTGCAGCAAATCTCCACCAACCCATGGTACTTATTTCTTCTTTTGAACTGCCTCTAACCTCTTCTCCGAAGATATAACTGATAATCCAGCCCTAATTAACTATAAGCACGGAATACTTTTGATCATGTGTCTACCTATTGGTGGTTAAACTAGAATTAAGCAACAAAAACAAGCTCCTAAGTAATTGAGAGACATACCAGAGAAATCAACCAGGTTTCCCTCCCACTATACTCACGATTTGGGAAATGGGGTTTCATGCGATGAAATAGCCTTCTCTCCTTTAATTTACATGGTGTGGTCACAATTGTAACCAATATTCAATGAAAGTATGATCATTTGTACTCAAAGTCTGTGATTGCTGTTAATTCTGAAGAAAAAAACATCGGAGCATTAGGTGTTCTGCCCTGAGAAAAATATTTGTTGGGTCCGGGAGAGAAAATACATTCCATTTTGTAACGAGAAGTTTGTAACCTGCTCTGATTTGTGGATCCTAGGGGAGAACTTTCTAATTATAAATACTCTGCCGTTTAACAGATAACAACAGGCGCTTATATGTGTGTGTATGTATGTGAGAAAGACACAGATAGAGTCTGTGTGCGTGTGTACATCTGTATCTATATATTATTATATATTATATATATGATATATATATATACATACATACATATACATATACACGCATAAACACATATATACGCATAAACCCAACAATAAAACCCTACCCACTGGTTGATTGATTAGAAAAAAGTATTGACATCCTAACAGAGAGAATTTGCTGGAGGCAATTTCCTCAACAATCCTTAATTTTCAAATATGTGACAGCTTCTAGAAGCAGCAAATTTTTACCCCCACCCCCACCCTCGCCCCTAGGGTATCGTGCTCAGTCCTTACCTACCACTTTTAAAAATTACCGTTCCCTGGTAACAATTCCCGGTTTCAAAATTATCTAAACATACATACATGCATATATATATGTATATTATATATATG
>NC_068999.1:37741644-37745134 GCF_001194135.2 Octopus bimaculoides | reverse complement strand
GTTACTCTGAGTAACGGTTTTTTTGTTATATTTCTGCTGCTTTTAAATAAAGTATATATATATATATATATATATACATATATAAACTACTTTTACTGGTTTTAGCCAGAGGCACCACCTTTAGTGTTATTGGTTTTTATTTCAAATCTACTCGCGGATACTCACTGCAGGACTATACACAGAAATATATAGAAAAACTACATCATGTTTTATGCACTTTTACTGTCTTTTATAAATTTGAATTACAGGGATACGCACGCACACGCACGCACGCACACACACTCATAAACACATACATGCAGACACAAAAACCACCTTTTCTGTTAAATATATTAAAATCACAAGAAACACAACTGTGTCATAGCTTTTGTCTATTTCATTTTTGTATCAATTCATTCTATTGATTTATTTTTTTATTTATTTGCATCTTTCTTGTAGTTCAGTTTCTTTGCAGCAGTAAAGTTCATAGGTTCAACGAAGTTTCCAGAAATTCACACACCTCTCTGTATGAAGTAACTGATGTTGATACATCCATTAATGGTATTTTATTGATTGTAGCTTTTGTACATCATATCATCAGTGTTAATGTATGATTGTCTGTAATGTATTTTCTGTGTTATGATACTTTTGAGTGGAGGCACGTAGTCTAGTAGTTAGTGGTGTTCAGCTCATGAGCATAAAGACATGAGTTCAATTTCTGGGCCAGATGGCGCATTGTTTGCTTGAGCAAGCAGTTCCTTTCACGTTGTTTCATTTTATGCAGCCATAATGAGTCCCATCCGTCTGCTGGGGTCACCTGTTTCCTCCCAGTTGTCACATTCTCGATGTCTCACTGAACCAGGAGTGTTTTTACCTGCTCATGCAGTGTAGCTAGACTGTGTGCCGCCCTAAACAGCCCTCGAGTTCTCCCCACCGATAATACAGCCTAATACAGCATCGGCGGCGAGGGGCATACAAGGTGCATATTAACACATCAAATTGCTGTAAACTTGCTATGAGCATGTCACAAACCTTGTTTTGATGTAAAACCAAGGTTAATTGTGTGACATCTTCACGAACGTGCATTGCGAATCCAACTTTTGTTTATACACAGCATCATCAGTATGTGTATCTCTGCATCGCTTATGTCTGCAGAGAGATGTGTTTCTGTAGGTGCAATGCATACTGCTTGATTGATTGCATGCAGAAAGATGCCTCGGGTACGCAATTTTTGCATTTACTGTTACTTTGTAAGAGGTCTCTGATATTCACGAGTAGAATTCGTGTAATGACCAGCTTGGCCGCAATGGGCCCCATTATCTGGGAGGGGGGGGGGCTGCTGTTAGTGAGAGTGCGTGTGTGTGTGTACGTGCGCGTTTGTGCGTATGTGCATGGTTTAACATTGTTTTGTAACCATGCCAGCCGCTGCATTAACTTTTGTGCATCACTTAAAAAAATTTGCTGTTCTACTGTTGCAAATCGCATGGAATCTGCACGCAACTTTTTCGGCGGTCTTCTTCACTCAGAATGTATACTGGGTTATAGATTCCTTTAGGTGTGATTTGAGCCTAGTTTGTTGGCCAGATGGGGAACGGTTTTTGCCATGAGTTCCGTCCTGTCTGAGCTTTGAATGTGGATAACAGCAGTACAGTCCCAAATTCTCCATGCCAGCAGATGCCTTTTATGTAGAATTTGCTGATGGTCGTGCTTCCTATACTCTTTTTCCTGTTTCATAGGTGTACGCCTATGTATATACATATGTTTATATATACATTATACATGTATATGTAGATATATTTATATATGATGCATACATGTACATATGTATAGATATATTTATCGGCGGTGCCTATATGTGTATATGCACGTGTGTATATAATATAATGTAACGATGTGCATATACACTCATGGTCACACACCTATTTTCAGGTGATTACATATTATCCAATGTCTTGTATATGGCAGGCTTTATGTTGAATTTGTTTGGCTGTTATTTTTAACACATTGAACGACTGTCTGGAGAAACTCCGTCAGCTGTGGATTATTTGATTTGCAAGAGATGGCATCTAATAATTATATTCCTCATTAGCACTCTGAGTTTGATAATTATTTAACTATTATTTTATGTTTAATTATTATCGTACATATAAACACATTTATGCGTATATGTGTATACATATATACATGATTATATATGAATATTTACACGTATATGTATGCATATATATACATATATATATATATATATATATATTGAATTTATATGAATATATATGAATGGCCACACACACACACACACACACATACACATATATGCACGTACAAGTCTACATAATTATGCGTGTAGGTATCTATATTATATATAGACACCTACATAGAAGCATACACGTATTTTAAGATAACTAGTGTGCTCAATTAATTTTCTTCCAATTAATCAGTAATATTTTCCAACTAATTATGTCAAATATTCTTGCATGACTCAATCAAGAAGCTATTTAATTATTTACAAAGCAAGATGACAACTACTTTTTATCTTTATTATTAGCTTTAACGTTTTAAAACGTCTAATGATATATATGTGTATATTCATATTCGTGTGTGTGTGTGTGTGTGTGTGTGTGTGTGTGTGTGTGTGTGTGTATTAGTCTACGTCGTAAGCACATGTTGACTATGCTGATTAATTAATTATTTGGTGAACTACAGAACATCTTTTCGGGATACGTTTGTTCTGCACATTACACCTTTTTAAATACACAGACGAACCCCATTGTGAAAACTAGTTACTGTATAAGTTATAGGTCTCAATGGTCATTGTTATGCAAATTAGATAAATCAGCTTCGTGGTGAAGGCCGGTTTCTAGGGTTACCCTGGGTTTCTCGCCATAAAGAGTACTTTTATGGCGTATCTTCAGACCCTAAGACCCGTTGGCTTATGGCCTCTTTAAGATATGGAGGGAGAAATGATGTGGATATAAACAATGGGGATTATCTCCCTTCGGTGCTGGTCATCGGCTTCGGTTGTGTCGTCCTCCTTCAGTCCCGCCATCTGTCGGCTATGAGGGTCAAAGTTGGCGGGGCGGGGGTTATCCCCTACTCTCATCAGCAATCAATTTCCAGGTGTGGTGTAATTATCGCTAATACCGCTATTATCGATATTATGTGGTTCCCAAAACGCTAACAGGAATCTCCTGAAATGCAAGCACGGCCCGAAAATCTCTGTTCTGGAGTTCAGTATGGTCTCTGGTACGTACGAGCATTTCAGAATTTCCATGCTTTCGGCTACGCATACCTTGCAGCGTTTCGTTCCATTTATGTACAGACCCCGACCGTACACACCTACCTTCCAAGCACTGTTGTAAACAGCAAGTGTGAGTTAGAACGTTAAAGCTTAGTTCGCATGTTTTATTACTTTGTATTTTTATTATAGATCTTTTTAGCGTATTTATTTATTAAATCTTTCTATATGTGACTGTGGATTTTCATGGAGGATTTCAAGAATTGTTTTTTTCTC
>NC_068999.1:37738863-37741532 GCF_001194135.2 Octopus bimaculoides | reverse complement strand
TATATATATATATATATATATATATATATATATGTGTGTGTGTGTGTGTGTATGTATGTATGTATGTATGTATTGGTGGGTATTTATTTCTGGATTTATTTGGCCATTTGTAGTCTTATATATATATGTATATGTGTCCAAATACATACGAGATACAAAGGGTGCTATAACAGTGGATGAAGGCATCTGCATCCTTAGGTTTTATGTTCACATACAATAAAATCTGCACACGTGTGTCTACTTACTTTTGCGCATCCATACGTATATGGTATAAATATGATTGCTAATTCGTAAATTTTTTCGGATTCATATTAAACTTCACTATATTCACAGGTGTATTTAATAATTTATTATGTTATATAGATAATTATAAAGTTGAACAGAGATGTAAACGCGTACTTCCCTCATTCCATTAGCAGTTATCTGTTAAGTTGTCTACTTTATATATAGATATATATATTTACAATTGTTTCTGTATACTATATTTCGGATATTACCTTTGTTATTTATTTTATATAATAGTCATAGATATATCTCTGTAAGCCATTATATATCAACAATGAAGTAATCATATTTTAGGATATATTTAACTTCCTGAAACTAATCTGGAATTTATTTTCAACATTATTTACAATAACACACTAGTTCAATAGATCCCAAACAATTAGCTATTTGCGTTTAACAAACACACACAGAGAAATGCATGTATATGTGTGCGTGTGTATGTGTGTCTGTGTGTGTATACACACATATATACAAAAAAATTAACAATAAAAATATACAAGACTTCCTCAGGTTTGTAACATTGTTTCTGTCATCTACATTCCGAAGATGGAGTCATGTATTTGTTAGAAACTTGGTCTTTCTTCACAGGAACAATTTAATTAAAAGCAGAAAAGATCGTGCATCCATAAATTATTTGCAGAAATTAAGGTGGCGAGCTGTGAGAAGCGTTGCTGCGCCGAACAGAATCCTTTACGGCATTTCTTCTTGTTTTATGTATTGAGTTCAAATTACTCCGAGATTGACTCTTTCGGGGGTCGATAAGATTATATACCAGTCGAACGTTGCATCGCCAGGCGTATCCTTATTGGGAGGGAGGAGTTAGCAGCGGCAAATAATTATACCTTTCTGGGCGTTCCAATCAATCATGAAGGTAAGTCGAGTCGAGAGAAATTCTAAATTTGGAGCTTGATCAAGGCAAGGCTACATCAGCATTCGTAAGATTGAGAGCTGACAACGGAACAAGTTACACGAATCTGTCCAAATGAAGTGCAATATACGTTGCCAATCAGTTACAGTAGGCTCATAGTATAGGTGAGTCAGAGATCATAGCTGTCAGTGAACATAGCTGTCAGCGATCATAGCAACAGCCACAATAATATGTGTATCATAACCGTTCAGAGAGAAGAATATAATAAATATTTGAAAGGTGTTCCGTATGAAATAGTTTAGGAAAAGATTAATTCGTTTACAAGACAGATATTTGCTTATTATTGATAAATAAATCATTGAGTTAATGGTGACAATGGACAACGATGTTGTCTACAACAGAATAATGTTATTTTATTTTGACAATTCTATTCTTATTCCACAACATTTAAACAGTGTCATGACACAACTTAAATGAGAAGCTTGACACAACTTAAACGAGAGGCTTCCTGTTTTACAATAGATATCACACATTGCTGCGCTGTCAGAAAATATTAATGACAATGACGTAGATTACGAGAGTAGTCCATTTTGAACCAAGAACCATTATCTTAGCTTTTACTTTAAAAAGTATGTTTATGTAATCCATGAACAAGAAATAAAATATCTGATGCGCAAAATGATTATGCTTTCATTTAAAATACCTGTGACAACTGATGGAACATCTGCAGAATCAACAGAGAAGACGCAATCCAAAGCTGACATCACAATACTGTCTGTTTATGAAGTTCCAGGTAGAGGCCAGAATGTTATGCAATACAATTTCTGGAAAAAAGATCCTGGAGTTTGGGAAAACACACTCATGATAATGATGAATACTAATAGAATGTTTCTGCCAAATTTTCTGTTAAGTGTAGTCAAACAGGCTTCGCATAAGGATCCAGCAGAAAAGAGAGGAAGAGTGGCTATGACTGTTACACAGACGTTAACATAATGTGTAATATAATACTGAAGGTGAAAGACGATACAAAAAGAAAATCATTTGGTCGAAGTTATAATAAATCTGCAGATATTACAGCTCCACTATAAATTTATGCATTTAATCATTTTGGTTAATGGTAATAAAATTATTACAGAATCATCTTGGAAATCTGGGATTTTCTTAAGAAATTACAATCACTATCTATTAATGGAATTACAGAAATATGTAAAACGTTACAGAAGTTAAGTGTATGTGTGTATCTGCGTGTCGTGTGTGCGTGTGTGTCTCTCTGTGTATGTATGGATGCCTCGGAGTGCACATTTATACATCAACAGAGAGGTCGTGTGAGAAGGTACTACTGTGGGAGGGGGCACTCGGTGAAGTGTGTTAGTAATAAAGACAGAATGCAAACTAATTCTGAAGAAGGAAGTGGAGGCGGAGGGAAAGCAAATGTGGCTCCCAGTGTGTATAGCTTAGTTAGCATATAATGCAGAGTGTATATACATATATACATATATATATATATATATATATA
>NC_068999.1:37737719-37738208 GCF_001194135.2 Octopus bimaculoides | reverse complement strand
TATATATATATATATATATGTATGTATGTATGTATGTATGTATGTATGTGTGTGTATATGGTTGTGTGTCTGTGTCTGTACCCCAACATTGCTTGACAACAGATGCTGGTGTGTTTACGTCCTCGTAACATAGCGGTTCGGCAAAGAGACCGATAGAATATGTACTAGGCTTACAAAGAATTAGTCCTGGGCTCGATTTGCTCGACTAAAGGCGGTGCTCCAGCATGGACTGAAACAAGTAAAATAGTAAAAGAGTATATATATATATACACACATGACCGTTGACTGAACACTATTCAATTTTTTTTCTCCGTGTTTTTCTCCTTGTCTCCGTATTCTTTCTGTTGAAGAGCGTAGCTCGAAACGTCAAAGACTTTCCGTATTCCCGAGCGTCATACTAATATATCCTTTTGTTATTTACACCACCTGTCCTCGTCTGTTGTTATTATTTGTATATTCTCCCATATATATATATGTATATATATATGT
>NC_068999.1:37736215-37737615 GCF_001194135.2 Octopus bimaculoides | reverse complement strand
TATATATATATATATATATATATACATATATACACATATATATATACATATATATACATATATACACATATATATATACATATATATACATATATACGCACGCGCACACGCAGACACACACACATATTGTAAGATGAAATATTTGGCTGCTATCTCTAGCAGGTTGAGGTTGAGAGACCACAGAACGCTTTCCCCGTTTTCACGTACAGGTCTTAGGGTTTACTGCTCAACAATCTAGTCTCTGAAACGAAAGGATCCGAGTTCAAGTTCCGATGTAGTTGTGGTGGTGGTTTTGGACCGGGTTACTGTATAGGAAATAGTAGCAATGCTGATGCTGTTCTTGTTCTTGTTGAGGTCGAAGCTCCAGCTTAGCCTTGATCAAAGGTAATCCAATTATGGCTATCGCACCCGTTTTGTAACCGTAATGAGGACCTACATTACATAACACGCCCCTTATTGAGATATTAAAGTGTTTCTGAGGAACAGTTAGTTGCTTATTCTAGCATACCGAACCTCCAGATAATGGCCCTCTCGTCAGCCTGCTGCTGCTGCTTCTGCTGTTTGTACTGTTGTTATTGTGCTCTGGGACATTCATGTTGGGGTAAACCTAGGATGAAAGGCAATCCAGCCATGGCAGTCTCATCTTCTCAGTCTCCTCTCAGACGATATTGTTTGATGTGTCCTTTAAAATGCAGCAGGATGTGATTTGAGGAAGGTATGGTTGTGGTTTCTAGCAAATTGAATAAGCACGTATGTGTGATTGAGGCGGTAACCTTCAATGTTAGCAAATATGGTGGCTCGTGGTGTTTTTAGCAGTAGCGGCAGCAGTAGTAGTAGTTATAGTGGTTATCAGTGTTGACAGTAGCAGCTGCAGTGGTAGTAGCGGCTCATCGTGTTGGGAGTATTAGTAGCAGTTGGAAGTAGTCAGCAGTGGCGGCTGCAGTAGACAACTAAATTGCTTGGAAGTGTTAGCAGTAGCTGCAGTGTTGGTAGCAGTGTTGGTAGCAGTACCGGCTGCAGTGGCTACAGAGGTTAACAGTTGTCTTAGTAGTAGCGGTGGAAGTAGATGTAGCAGTAAGTAGTACAAGTAGTGGCGGTTGAAGTAGCTGCAGTGGTTAACAGAGCTGTTAGTAGTAGCGGCTGATGTAGCAGTGGTAGTTGTTTCGGAAACTGTGACGAGTGCAGTAGTAGTAGTAGTAGTAGTAGTAGTAGTAGTAGTAGTAGTAGTAGTAGTAGTAGCAGCAATAGCACAGTTGCTGTAAAGAGGGATGCAGCAGCAGAATCAGTAGTGGTAGTATTGATAGAATTAGTGGTGGTGGTGATGGCGAAGGGTGTTGCTGTGACGCCGGTAGCGTTGTGGTGGTGGTGGTAGTGGTGAGGATGACTGTGCTGATATTCCT
>NC_068999.1:37733862-37735404 GCF_001194135.2 Octopus bimaculoides | reverse complement strand
GGAATTGGTTTTTAGTAGTTATTTTTTATAAATTCGAAAAAGCGGTGGAGTTGCAGTTTCGTTAGTGTTGGTCGAAATGCTTGATGAGTTTCTGTGGCAGCTTTTTTCGTGGCCATTCTGATTTCAAATCCACCCCCACCCCACCAATGTCCACCTTTCGACATCGATAATCTGAAATACCAAGTAAATACTGGGGGTGAAGGGGGATCGCTTTAATCAATTAATTTCTTCCATTTTTTTTTTTTTTGAAAACAGTCAGAAATGAATTCATTCTTTCGTTAATGTTTCATTGCCCTTCTTCTTTCTCTCTCTCTTTCGCTCTTTCATTATTTTCTTTCTTCCCTCATTTTTTTCCTTAACTCTTATTCCTATTCTTTCTCATTCAAGCTTCTTTCATTCTTTATTCTTTTTCTTTCTTCCTTCTTTTTTTGAATCTTATTCTCTCGTTTCCGTTTGCAATATATTTAGACATAAACAGAACATTTACTTCATTCCTTCATTCTTTCCCTAATTTCTTCTTTTATTCCATTTTCATTTTCATTATAAATAAACTTATCCTTCTGTTAATTATTGTCTTCATTTTCCTTCTTTTCTTTCTTATTTATTTTGTTTCAGGTATTTTCTTTTTCGTTTTTGCGTCGTTCAAATTTATATTTTTTTCCTATCTTCTCATTCGTATTATTTTTACTATTTTCATTCTAAAATCATTCAATCATATATTTATTCTCTCAATTAACCATTCGTTGACTCATTCATTTATATTTCTTTTCATCATTCTTTCAGTAACTCTTTGCCATTCTTCAATTGCCAACAAGGCACTGATGTCATCTGTCGAGGATGTCTTTCTTCAGATATCTTCAGGATTTTGAAAATTCGAAGCCGAACACTCTCTAAGCTTACCAATGAGCGATGGCAGCAATGGTTTGTGTATATCTTTAGGATTACGCTTGGTGTTTATATATACAGGGCCCAAAAGTAGGTTTATAGTTATCACGTAGGTACTTTAAATTTATTTTAAAACATTTTATTACATTTTCAGAATCTACTTCACATTCACTTCTCAGAATGCATGACAAGAAATTTGTTTACGGTTTATTAACCTCACGCCCTGGACGAATGAATAAGATGACAGGAGAATACCATCAAATATATACAAAACTGTTGGATCTTTTTGGTTTGACGGGCAACATTTTTCATTAATGATTTATGTAGTGTTTTTGGTACCGAAACACTTTCAAACTTCGTATACTTGTATATTTTGTATTATAGAACAGATAAAAAATTTTGTATTCGAAGTTTTTTCATGTAAAAAGTTGTCGTAATTCGAAATTACACAAATACGACAACTTTAACATGAAATAACTTATTAAGAACTAATTTTTGTTAAGAAGGCTAAGAGAAAAAGATATTTTATATGACACATTCTACCAGTATCCCAAGTTTTAAAGTATTTCGTTAAGAAAACAAGTGTTGCCCGTCAAACCAAAAAGATCCAAACTGTTTGATTAAATATTCTTCTTTTTCTTTTTTCTTTCCTCTTTT
>NC_068999.1:37730013-37731220 GCF_001194135.2 Octopus bimaculoides | reverse complement strand
ATATATATTCGCATATGAATGCATAGTAGGTGATATCATGAAGTTTCCGGACTAATTATGTTTATTAAAAAATAACTTGTTTACCTAGTGTGTGTGTGTGTGTGTATGCACGCACACACGCATTCACACAAACACATATATACACAAACACATATATACACATATGTATGTATGTATGTGTATGTATGTATGTATGTACGTCAGTTTGTATGCATGTCTGTATGTATGGATGTATGTATTCATATATGTATGCATGTATGTTTGTATGTGTATGTGTATATGTGTGTGCACCAGTAAATGCACGGGTCATTCGGAGTTTTCTTTCCTCAGTCGAGTTCCAGATTATCTTTGCAATTTCGGCTGGTTATATATATATATTCTTTTATTATTTATTTGTTTCAGTCATTTGACTGTGGCCATGCTGGAGCACCACCTTTAGTCGAACAAATCGACGCCAAGACTTATTCTTTGTAAGCCTAGTAATTAGTCTGTCGGTCACTTTTGCCCAACCGCTAAGTTACGGGTATGTAAGCATGCCAACATCGGTTGTCAAGCGATGGTGTGGGGACAAACACAGACACACAAACATATACATATATACACACACATACACTCACACACACACACACACACACACACATATATATATATACATACATACGACAGGCTTCTTTCAGTTTCTGTTAACTGAATTCACTCACAAGGCTTTGATCGGCCCAAGACTATAGTAGAAAACATTTGTCCAAGGTGCCACGCGGTGAGATTGAACCCGGAGTCATGTGGTTGACAAGCAAGCTACTTACCACCTAGCCACTCCTATCGTTTATGCCTTACTTATTTCAATCTTTAGACTACGACCATCCTGGGGCACTGTATTGAAGTTTTATTAGGAAAACAAAGCGGCCAACATCACCACCACCACCACCATCGAGAACACGTGTGTGCGTGTGTTTGTGTGTGTGTATGTGTGTGTGTGTGTGTGTGTGTGCGTGTGTGTGTGTGTGTGTGTGTTTGTGTGTACAACGAGCCTCATTCAGTTTGCATCTACCACACCCGTTTCATAGTGGAAACTTGACGATGTCACGCAGTGAGACTGAACCCGGAATCATGGAGTTGGAAGCAAACTTTTGCCACCCAGCCACTCCTGTGTGTATGTATATATGTCTGCCTATCTATCTATCTATCTATCTATCTATCTATCTATCTA
>NC_068999.1:37728695-37729913 GCF_001194135.2 Octopus bimaculoides | reverse complement strand
ATATATATATATAATACATACAAACATACATAAGCATGTATTAGGTGTGTATGTGTGTGTGTGCGTGTGTGTATAAGTATGTATGGATGAACGTATGCATATAGAAATGCATGTACGTATACATGGTACCTCTTGTGTTCTTCCTGATATTTTTACAAGTACATGAAACTAATTACACGCCAATAAGATCAAGTAATATATTTTTCATACTCTAATAACAACGCAGTTCACGAAATTAACCAAAATTATATTCTAACTACTTTAACAATAATCCAAGTCTTATCAATATTTAAGTCCCTCTACGTTCTAAGTTCGAACCACGACGAAAGAGTTACTATTCCTTTCGACCTTGACAAGTTTGGGGGGGGGGCGATCAAAATAAACACCAATCCTCTATACACGTCGATTTAGTCTTCTATGGCTCTTTTCCACCACAAAATTGGTGAGAGTATTATTTTATGCGAAAAGATCAACAGGTTATCGTTTTGCACAAAATATAACGCACTCATAACCTGGTACGCGCAAATACACTTCATAGATGTAGATGTGTGTGCATGTTTGTGTGTATGTGAGCATGTGTGCATAGATAGTCACACACAGATCCATACATACATATGTATATACATACCTACATACATATAATATATAAATATATATATATATATACACACACACACATATATAAATATATACATACATATATATATATATATACATGACTGCATGTAATACACATACATTTATGCGCATATATATATATATACATACATGTATATACATACATGTATATATATATATATATATATATATATATATATATATATATATATATATATATATATACATATTAATGTATATTTTGATACATGTACGCATTTCCGCGCGCGTGTGTGTGTGTGTATGTACGCATGTACAAAATTGTGTATGTTTTAGTAGAGAACAACGCCTCATGTGTTACTCAGGGACGTAAATGCTCATGTAAAATTTCCAAATGCATTCCAAGCTTTTCATTTTATTATTTGAATGATTTCCACGAAAATAATTTTCTCGAGTAAATATGGTAGCAACCTGGGCTAATATATAAATGTACACAAGAACACACACTCATACACGCTCGGGTACGCACATGTGCACGCGCGCACACATGCACACTCACACACACACAGACACACACACACACACACACGCACACACACACACACACACACACACACACAC
>NC_068999.1:37725664-37726895 GCF_001194135.2 Octopus bimaculoides | reverse complement strand
TATATATATATATATATATATATATATATATATATATTTATATAATTATGTATGCATATAAATTGTTAAATGCATGCATGTATGTGAGTATGCATGTACACACACATATATAGGTGCAAAGGCACAAGGCACTTTGAAGAATCCTGTCACTTTGCCGATGAAATATATTTAATTTTATTATTATTATTATTATTATTATTATTATTATTATTATGATCAACATCATCATCATCATCATCATCATCATCATCATCATCATCATTATTGTTATTATTATTATTATTGTTATTATTAATATTGTTATTATTAGTGGGGCGATGAGCCGGCAGAATCGATAGCACGCCAGGAGAAATAAATGGCGGCATTTCCTCTGTCGCTGTTATGAGTTCAAATTCCGCTGAGGTCGACTTTGCCTTTCATCCTTTCGGGATCAATAAATTAAGTACCAGTAAAGCATTGGAGTCAATGTAACCGACTTATCTCCTCAAATGGCTTCCCTAGTGGCAAAATATGAAGCCATTATTATTAATAGTAGTAAGGCTTTGAGCTGGCAGAATCGTTAGCTCACCGTAGAAATGGTTAGCGGCATTTCGTCCGTCTTTTACGATCTCAGTTCGGTATTATTATTGATCCCTTTCAGGGTTGATAAAATAAGTATCAATTACGCACTGGTTCGGTGCAATTGACGTGTCCCCTGCCCACAAATTTCTGGCCGTGTGCTTATAGTAAAAAAGGATTATTATTATTATTATTAATATTATTATTATTATTATCATCATCATCATCATTATTATTATTATTATTATTATTATTATTATTATTATTATTATTATTATTATTATTATTATTATTATGTTATCTTCATACACCTGTCTACCTACCTACCTATGTATGTGTGTATATGCATTTCTCTGTCTTTTCATATAGGTATGTGTGTGTATGTGTGTGTGTGTACGTGTGTACGTGTGTACGTGTGTGCATGCGCGTGCGTATGTTTTTGAGTGTGTGTATATTTTTCTCTCATTTATTTAGTATTTGATATTTCGTATCAAAGTGGAACCTTATTCTGAGAAAATAAAAAGAGAATTTTAATAACTATGAAAAATCATCATTTTATATGCATATTATGCATATATGTATACATATATGCATATATGTATACATATATGCATATATATATATATATATATATATATACTTATATACATATATAAATATATATATATACATA
>NC_068999.1:37723671-37724582 GCF_001194135.2 Octopus bimaculoides | reverse complement strand
ATATATATATATATATATATATATATATACAGACAGACAGACATATACACACGATCAAAGATATAGTAAAATATATATATAGATATATATGATTAATCGAAGTTTATGTTTATTTACATTTTAATAAATAAAATTCAGTGCAGCTATGTGTGTGTATGTGTAAATGTGTTAATTTACTTTCTTTTTAACACAACAACTATATAAAAATATTTGATATGTATGAATGCATGTATGGATGTAAGTCTGTTTGTCTGTATGTATGTATGTATGTATGTATGTATGTATGTATTATGACTAGGTGTGTGTGGGATGCGATTAAATTGTGTGAATATATTCAAATCCGAGCATTTCTATATTCACGCAATGTAACAACGTGAACATCAATATATACAAAAATAAAGAAAAAATTATTACTATTTATGTATTATTATTATTTTTGTTACTGTTATTATCATCATCATCATCATCCTCATCATCATCATCAGCATCATCAGCAGCAGCATCATCATCAGCAGCATCATCATTACCACTACCAATACCACCATCACCATTAATATGAGTATGATTGCGTATGTCTCATATGTATCAACGTATTTATATTCATGTGTGTGTATCTGTGTGTGAGTGTGTATACATAAACACACGCACACATATGTATGGATGCATGCATGCATGTATGTATGTATGTATGTATGTATATGTACATATGCTTGTAAATACAATCTAAAGGAAATGAAATTGATTAAAATCAAAACAGAGGATCAAGAATTGAATTTCATTACTGATTCACTCCGAGTTTCATTGAAAACGATGCAGAAGCTTTGCCATTGAAGAGGTGTAGCATATCAGGAAACTCGGAGTGAGAAACTGTTGGAAACCCACTTCTTACACTGTTGTTATTATTACGTATA
>NC_068999.1:37716995-37719495 GCF_001194135.2 Octopus bimaculoides | reverse complement strand
ATCACAAGCATGACTTCTTCTTCCTCCAGTTTCCCCATCGATATACACTTATGTGCTTCTATATATATGTATAGACATTGGGTATAGATAGATAGATAGATAGATAGACAGACGTAGAGAGAGACAGAGAGAGACACAGAGAGAGAGACAAACAGACAGAGAGAGAGACACAGAGACAGACAAACAGACAGATAGATAGACAGACAGACAGACAGACAGACACATAGATAGATAGATAGATAGATAGATAGATAGATAGATAGAAAATGTAAGTGGATCTCCGTCATTTAAACAATGAGTATTCGATTGAAAAAGAACAAAAAAACCTGTGTATTGACCTAAAGAATAAGTGATCGAGTATTCCTCAGACATGTTGTACCATTGACATAATTCTCGACCAAAGCCAATGTGGCACAGAATGACAAGACTGAATTTTGGGAACTGCCACACCAATCCATAGCAGACGTTCCCTTACTAAATCCCGATATTTCACTGACAAACTTCACATTGATTTAGTAAAAGATATTTGTCCGAATTATTTGGTGTTGGGGTCGGTATTACGAAGCGAACTCCAAGGAAATCGGCGATATTAGGGGTGGATAAACACACAAACTACTGCACAACCAACAAACACACACCGAAACGCACGCATTCATATGCACACATACACTCAGCGCAGTCACACACACATGCTTACACCCATAAAACACACGCGCGCACGCACGCACATACACACACACACACACAGAGGCACGCAGAACAGGCACACTCCCACCACACAATAATGTTGTTGGCACTCCGACGCTCACGACGTCGAGGGTTCCAATCGATCCGATCAACGGAACAGTCTGCTCGTGAAATTAACGTGCAAGTGGCTGAGCACTCCACAGACACGTGTACCCTTAACGTAGTTCTCTGGAATATTCAGCGTGACACAGTGTGACAAGGCTGAACCTTTGAATTACAGGCACAACAGAAACAGAAAGTAAGAGTTACAGAAAGTTGTGGTGGAAGAGTACAGCAAGGTTCGCCACCATCTCCTACCGGAGCCTCGTGGAGCTTTAATTGTTTTCGCTCAATAAACACTCACAACGCCCGGTTTTGGAATCGAAACCGCGATCCTATGACCGCGAGTCCGCTGCCCTAACCACTGGGCCGTTGCGCCTGCCCTACCACACAATAATATTCACACACCTACATCCGTTTTAATTTATTGGGCCTCTACTTTGTAATTATCGCTTCGGCTCACTGCATTCTGGGTTCAAATGCCGCTGTGGCAAACTTCGTCTTTCATCTTTAACTCCAAAAATACTATTCCAGACCTTTATCGAGATCTTCGTCTAACTCTTTCTTACGTTCTGTTTTTTTAATTATTTTTCTGTGAGAGCACTTGGAAATTGATGAGCACCAGCTGGTCTAGAATCCCCAAGACATGTTACATGCCTCTATGGTGTTCTTACGGCTCCTCCAAGACCTTAAGTTTCTTTCGTATGATATGCCATATGCTCAAATGTATAGGGAGTTTGTAATGTGCGTCTGAAATTTAACATCAACGAATATATACACAAGTGCACGCGCATATCCGCACTCTTACATACTCACGGACACAAACACATGCGTGCACAGTGCCTTTTGTATATTCTCATTGTTATTATTGTTGTTGTTGTTGTTAAGGAGACGAGCTGGTAGTATCGTTAGTGCGACGAACAAAATGTTTAGCGGCATTTCATCTATCTTAACTTTCAATGATAAAACTCCGAGGTCGGCTTTGCATTTTATCTTTTCGGGGTCGACAAATTAAGTACCAGTTACTGACTGGGGTCGATGTTATCGAATGATTACCACCCTCTCCTGAAATTACTGACTTTGTGCCAATTTTTTAATCCATTATTTTTATTATTATTGTTGTTATTGTTGTTGCTTTTTTGTTTTTGTTTTTTGTTTCTTTTTCATTGTAATTTTCTTCGAGTTATGCCAATGTCGAATGTTGTTCTTCTGGATTTTCTTTGCTCCATTTCTAAAATAATGCATTTTGTTTGGTTTTACTGCTGCAGCTGCAGACGGTGTGGTTGTTGTTGTTCTTCTTCTTCTTAGACCCCACGTTAGTCTCGACTCGATATACCCCCTATAACCATATTCATAAAGCCCACGTTAATCCGGAATCGATACCCCTCCCCTATCACATCATGTTCAAAAGGGTTCCTTAACTGTCACCCTGGTGACTATGACAGTAGCCATTATCTTTCCCAAGATTGTTGCGTGTGATTCGAGGGATATTTTGTTTCTATTTCTAGGAATCATTGTGAGCATGTGTGTTGATTTGTATCGTCGTTGTTACTGTACTTATTTAACCCAAGCCAACGATGATAGAGCAGGCATGATTAAAAGTGTTCCAACCGTGACTAACCTGTAGGGTCGTCTGCTACTACATCTTTCTACGAGTTTTTTCTAGTTTTTTTCACAGTTTATGACACATATACACACACACACACACACACAC
>NC_068999.1:37716421-37716985 GCF_001194135.2 Octopus bimaculoides | reverse complement strand
TTTCACAGTTTATGACACATATACACACACACACACACACACACACACACACACACACACACAGCATAATGATACACTTCTGAATTAAGTTACGAGTATGGCCGTGTCATTACAAATTTCGATTCCCAGCCACGTGGTTCCGGTGATGATTCCACTACTCGTCACTAAGAGAGTTTCGCCTACGATTCACGATTGGATTTTGGTAGAGAAAAACTTCGTGGTAGCAAGTCTTCTAGATGTGCACTTTATATGTCGTATACATGTGCATTAATACTTTTATAAATATTAAGAAACTCTAAACTTTTGACTACCAACATGTCATATGCACACGCATATATACACATTGATGTAAGTGTATGTATCACTGAACTCAACACGTTTTTTTCATCCTCTTTCTGTTCATTTCCTCTTATTCCTTTCTGTTGAAGAGCGCAGGCTCGAAACGTAAACGACTTTTCCATTTTTCCCGAGCGTCAAACTCATACCCTTGCTTGTTGTACATACACCTGTTTTCGTCTTTGTTTTTCTTACAAACACACACACATATATATATATATATATATA
>NC_068999.1:37712384-37716119 GCF_001194135.2 Octopus bimaculoides | reverse complement strand
ATATATATATATATATATATATATATATATATATATATATATACGACGGGCTTCTTTCAGCTTTCGCCAACCAAATCCAATCAGAAGGCTTTGGTTGGCCCGAAGATACAGTAGAAAAGACTTGCCCAAGATGCCACGCAGTAGGACTGAACCCGGAATCATGTGGCTGGTAAGTAAGTTTCTTACCACACAGTCACTCCTATATATATATACATACATATGCATACAAGTATACGAACACACAAACTCACATACATACACACTGACGCACACACTCATCTAATCCCATACACAGAAATGTGCTCAGCCGACCCTCGACTGTGATCTGATAACATTTGCAGCTTCTTTTCTAGCTGTTTTAAGTAGCCATGTTTTGGTAGCAGACATAGAGACGTTCTTTTGCCTCCTACCAAGGGCCCAGAGGAACATCGGTAATGTTACAGCTGAAGAGAGAGGATTGCCCGACACTCTGCTGGTGTTAATTTTCTGTTGAGTTTAACTGAAAAAAAATGGGAAAAATAAACCTTGTTCAAAAACATGAATCGAACCACGATTTTATGATCGTATTCCCAGAAAGCTAGCCACACACCTACACAGAGAGAGCAGGATACGCATTTTCGATGTATTTGTATGTACATGTGTATATGTATGCTCGTTTCTATAAAATTAATCATCATCATCATCATGAAATCAATCTTTGGTCGTGGTTTGTTATTTTCCTTTACTTATCGATTGATTGATTCTTTCATTTATTTTCTAAAGGTCATTTTCTTTTTAGGTGATCGATGTCTAAATGTATGTTTTGATTTTATCATTCCATCCATCTGCCACCAGAATGTCATTCTTTCATTCTCATTTCATTCTTTCAGATTCCAGTGACCGTTCTCCATCTCATTATTTCCCTTCACTTCCTGTAAGAAAACATACAAATGTCTTTACTCCAATTCTGCACTACCATCGTTTTGTAAACTTGACAATCTCATCCACTTTCGATAATTCTGTTTTCGGATTTTTGCTTTCCATTCCTCCATTTCTTCCACTCACAACGCTTTTGTCAGCCCGAGGTTATATAGTAGGAGACACTTGATCAAGGTGTCATGCAGTGGGACTGAACCCAGAACCATGTAGTTGAGAAGCAAGCTTCCTACCACAGAACCTCTCTTGCACCTATGCACCTATTTGTGTGTGTTTGTATATATATATATATATATATATATATATATATACATACACACACACATAAATACGCACACACACAACACAAATATATAAATGTGTGTGTGTGTATGTGTGCGTGTGTGTGTAGTGAGAGAGAGAGAAACATAAAGACAGAGGCACACACACACACACACACACACACACGTAAAGTAACAGTAGTCTTTTTCCTCTATGTGCCACATGTTACCTCCAAGCGCCACAGGCTTAATCTCTCGGCCAGTTTAACATCATACTTGATGCCTTGGCTACCTCGAGCAAAGTCTGCTCTCTTACAAATGGTTGACCAAGATTGAGGATAACTTTCCCTTCTCATGACACCTCTCTGAACCTGTAACCCGTTTTAGGTCCTTCCGTTTTACACGACTAAAAGCATTTAAAAAATCATCGCCAATATCATCGTTCTCACCATTCACTCCACTTCCTGCTTTTCCTCCTCTACTTCCTCCTCATCGTCCTCAACCTTTTTCTTCTTCTTCTTCTTCTTCTGTCATGTTATTCACGTTTTGTGTCATTTCATTTCTTGCTTTCCTTTTTTTCTTTCTTTTCTTTTTTTTTTTCTCTGGCTTTCTTTTCTTCTATCTCACCTGTGTTTTTTTTCTTTCGCACCATCCTCCTCACTATTAACAGTGCGTGGAACATTCCAACAGCAGCAACTGCAACAGAAAAAGTATGAACCCATCAAATATCCAGAACGACATCATCGATCCTGATTCTCTCAAATCTAGGAGACCATTATTGGCAACATTATTTAAAACCCTTTACTAATGAATCGGCGCCAGAATCGGTGGAATATCTATCTATCTATCTATCTATCTATCTATCTATCTATCTATCTATCTACCTATCTATCTATCTGTGTGTATATATCTATCTATCTATCTATCTATCTATCTATCTATCAGTCTATCTATCTATCTATCTATCTATCTATCTATCTATCTATCTATCTATCTATCTATCTGTCTACTTATCTATCTATCTAACTTTTTATCTGTCTGTCGATACTCACAAGGCTTAGATGTGGAGGCCATATTCAGCTCATTAACACACAGACAATTAAATGCACATAAACACACTTGAAATATGTTGAAATACAAGCAAAACTTTAAATAGAAATAGTCATAGGCAAAAACGGAATTGGATAGGTAGACACGTGATATATAGTACAGCAGATTCCATTATTAAACACATATACGTGTATATATATAGTTTATGTAGAATGTGGACCAATACTCGTCAGATAGTATATATATATATATATATATATATATATACAGCGGTTGGACAAAATAATGGAAACACCTAGTATCATAGCATCATAATTTTGGAATATTTATTAAACCATCAAAAGCATGTTCATTTTTATGTTTTTTGATTTATTATTAGTGTTGCTTAATATGTTTTTCTAAAATTGCTGTTTCTTTTCAGATATCATCTGATAAAGGTAATTAAAATTCATTAAACTGAGAGATCTAACGGACTTTTAAAGAGGTCAAATTGCTGGTGCTCGTATGGCAGGTGCTAGCGTAACGAAAACAGCCGAAATGCTTAGTGTACCAAGAAGTACTGTCTCGAAAGTAATAACAGCCTGTGAGAAAGAGGGAAAACTTCCTTGTCGAAATAAAACACCGGAAGGAAACCAAAACTTTCAAATAGGGACCGTCAGACTCTTACGTGAATTGTTAGAAAGGATCACAAAAATACAGCTCCCAAAATTACTGCAGAGCTTAATGACCACCTCGAGAACCCAGTTTCCACAAACACTGTTTACCGGGAGCTGCACAACGCCGGATTTCACAGGAGGGCTGCAATCAGAAAACCACTACTTTCGAAAACAAACGTTGCAAAGCTTTTAGATTGGAGTAAAACCTACAGAATTGGTCCCTAGAACAGTGGAAGATTGTTATTTTCTCAGACAAGTCATCCTTTACCCTATTTCCGACCACCCGCCGAGTATACGTGTGGAGACTGCCAAAAGAAACATTTGACCCAGACTGCCTTCTTGCAACTGTTAAGCATGGAGGAGGATCTGTGATGATCTGGGGTGGGAGGCTATATCTTGGAAATCCGATGGCCCAATGGTTTCCCTTCATGGCAGAATTGATAGTCAAGAATATTTAAGTATTTTATCTGATCAAATTCAGGATGATAAAGCACCAATTCACACAGCTAAAGTTGTTACTGAATGGCACCAGGAACATTATAGTGAAGTTGAACATCTTATCTGGCCACCACAGTCCTCAGATCTCGATATTATTGAACATTTATGATGCAATTTAGAAAAACAAGTAAGGAGTCGATATCCTCCACTATCACCACTACAAGAACTGGAGACTGTTTTAGCTGAAGAATGGACAAAAATTCCTTTAGAAACAACTCAAACTTTGTACAAGTCCATATCTCGTAGAATTCAAGCTGTAATTACTGCCAAAGGCGGTCCTGCCCCATATTAAAATAAATTTGTTTGAAATTTTAAGGTGTTTCCATTATTCTGTCCAACCCCTCTATATATATATA
>NC_068999.1:37704896-37712124 GCF_001194135.2 Octopus bimaculoides | reverse complement strand
AGAGAGAGAGAGAGAGAGAGAGAGAGAGAGAGAGAGAGAGAGAGAGAGAGAGAGAAAGTTGCTTGTGATTAGTGAGGGAAAAAATAGAGTATTTAGAAATGCCCATGGAACAAGGCTGACGTGGTTGTGTCTAATTATGAGGAAACCACTAACTTCTCTTTCACCGTACTTGCTGAAGCAGTTGCATGAGGATCGCTAAACAAGACATTTTATTGGCAGTTGTGAGAAAATAGAGAATTGTTTAGAGTTTAAATCACGTAGAGACACTATTAAAGAATAAGAGAAAAATGACGACCGATTGATTTGATATGTGGACTACTAAAACAGAAAATAACTAACTGCAAATAATTGCAGCGAGGAAAAAACAATTAATATTAGTGCGTTACAATTATATTACAATTATATCAAGAAAAGTGCAGACAACTACAGAGAATTTCCGGTCGTATGATAACTTAGCAGCGGTAATGATGAGCATGAAAGACTTTTTTAAAAGCATTCTCAATAAAACAACATTAATTCAATATCTGATAATTTTAAGAGATATATTAAAGAAGTTGAGTAACTTAATGAAGAATAATACATATTTGTATGTAAAAGAAAAACTTTACAAATTTGAGTTTTTGCTGCAGCAAAGACAGGCTCATAGCAACTAAATAAAGAAATAAAGGAAAAAAGTGAATAATGAATGAAATATTTAGATAAATTTCATTTGTGTTGAATATTAAGTTATTTAAGATTATCAAACGTTTTGCTTATAAGAAATATATTTTCAGCCGGCCAGTTTGGTCTTCATATTGGCATGGCTTGGTCAATTTTGGTTGGATACCTACTAGATATATTTTGGCAGAACTTGGTTATGAGGTCTTTGACGTCACCAGTTTGATAATTTCCAGAGTGTTAGGATAGTTTACCAGAACGGGGCATAAATACTTGACAGTAACAAATGCAACCAACTCTACCGTTAGAATGATTTTTCACACACAGATTTGTTGCGGTGAGCGGATGGCCATTTCTGATCACACACGTCCACGTAGAGGAGGGAACCGCTTCTGCTGGGATATGAACGATGCCATCTTATTACGGTAACAATTCCAGGAGTCCACACCTGAACTGAACACTTCAAAACACCTTCCAACGCCTCAGTGCTTCTACAGGTGACAGAAGTAAATCATAAAATGCCTTCTAACACCACATCAAATGTTATCAAAAGAGCTCTATCCAAGACATTGAGTACACACTCATTCTTTATTTTTTCGTACAGCGCAAAATTAATAAAAAAATCTTTAACTGGTGTTCACTGTTTTCTGGTAATATTTCTTCTATTCCTCATAAACTCCACTTAATAACTCTTTATTGTTTACTGCTAATTCCTGTTTTTTTTTTATCGCATTCTAGTTTCCCTGAATTAACAATGTATTTCGGTGAACTCGGACAATTTTTTTAAAAGTTCAGTTTCTAATTCTATAATTTTTATAATTTTCCTTATAGTTTTATTTTAATTCCTGTTGGATTTCGCTTATCTGTCCACGACAGCTTTTTTTCAATTTGGAAGCAATCATTTCTACTACCTCCATCTCGAGGATGGAGCAATAGTTCAGCTGAACGTATTTAGTTAGCAGTGCAGGAGATAACTCCTGAAATAATTCAAAAATGTGTTTCGCAACGCTAAGAATAAATTTGAAATTTGCAGGGATTCGGACGGAGCATATATTGAAAATCTTCAACAAACGTTTTACGTAGATATATAATTCTATTTGTTTTGGAATCATAATTGTGTAATAAACATAAAATTCTGTCAGTTTTTTTTTTTTTTGGCTTGATTTCATTGAAATACATAATCAATTCTGGGACACTCAGTATTAAGTCGTCTCAGTTTAACATTAAAGCTATACACTATAGAGACATGTTCGTTGTTTATTGTTGTTTGATTTTCTTGTTTTGTTGTTTTCACACACTTTCCCACTAGATAGAATTATCCAGTGTATGCTATTATAAAGGAATATGTGTTCTGGTCACATCAGGAATGAAAAGCGATTATATGTTTATCTTGTCCTATCAGTCGTAACCTGCGGCTAGCAACAGCAGCAAGAACTCTTTTAATTAATCGATCGAATATTTATTTGCTTTAGCGAATGAGTGAACGGAACTGCACGTCCTCACACGCAACTAGCATTAGAAGCCTCTTGAGTTCGCTGCCAAATCACTGTCCTGGATACGACACCATTTTGTTGCAAGTAACGGTGAAAATGACGACGTGTAGAGAAGATGGCGATGTTGATGGTGGTGATGATGATGATTGTGACAAGGATTATGGTGACACTGTTAGTATGGATGACGGTTGTCAAAATTTGTGTGTGTGTGTGTATATATATATATATATATATATATATATATATATATATATATGTACATATGTGTATATGTATGTATGTATGTATGTATGTAAATATATATGATCAAAAACAGATAAACATCACCATATATATAGTAATGTTTATCTGTTTTCTATCACATATATTTATACACATAGATATGTATACTCAAATAACCATAAAACGTTACTAATACTCAGGTTTACTGTCTTACGCAGACGTGTGTGTGCGAGCACGCGCGCGTGTGTAGTGGGTATGGAGGTAGGTTTTATTACTCTCTTTCCATGAGGCTATTAGAATATCATTAATTGTCTCCATTATTGTATTGACTGAACTAGTTTTAATAGTGTCAAACGCATATCGTCTGCTTTTATTCAAGTTAGATCAATGGCGTTCTCGTTTCTTGGTTGGTGACAAATCACTGTCATTTGAGTTACTGAGTTCAGCAAAATATATTTATTGGCTTACATTGACTGCTATTCTTGGCGACAAAACCTCTGTTGTCTATTTTATCGAGATGAAAAGAATGGTTGCTTTCATTATTATTAGTTTTAGATTTTTCCATCCACCTTCATATATTTTTATTGTGACACACTACTATGTAGTGTGCATTATTGAGGTTTACAACACTCATCCAGGAAATTGTTATCTGATGGACAAAGGGAACTTTGTACTTTGATAATAAAGTAACACAGATAAAAGAAGAATTAAATGTTCGACCTGCTGGAAGACGAGCCGAGTGACATCAAGCTGAATAGAAGCTAACGACAGATTGATTGTCTGTAATAGATGTCATATAGTGAGGTATATATGCTGTTGTTATTGTTGTTGTTGTTGATATGGCAGTGAGCTAGTAGAAACGTTACCACGCTTCAAACAATGTTTAGTCGCATTTCTTCCGACATTATATTCTAAGTTCAAATGCTACCGGAGTGGATTTTACTTTTCATCGTCCCGGAGTCGGTAAAATAAGTACCAGTTGAAAACTGGTGTCGATGGAATTAACTTATCACTTTCATGAATAGTCAAGAAGGAAGGCGAAACCATAGATAGGTACAACTCTGTTAAGTACGAAGTAGCCAGGCTATAGAAAAGGTAGAAGGTGAAGATAGTGCCAATAATTGTTGGGTGCTTGTAAATAGTATCAGAAGACATCAAGAAGAACATAAAAAAAATTGGAATAGTGTCCAGTAGAACTGTTACAAAAGATTTGCCTCCTTGGCACAGCCAGAATAACCAGGAAAGTATTACATAGCTGGAGAGAACGAATAGCATGGTACTGTAGACTGCAGGTAGCAAGCCCTCTATGCATGCAAGACTCCAAGAACTCCAACAAAACCTGTGATTAAGAGAAAATAAAATAATAATAATAATAATAATAATAATAATAATAATAATAGTCTTTCAAGATAGAAATGTAACTATCCTCCGAAATTTTCCAGTCAATGCAGACAGAAGGATACAGGCTAAACAACCAGACATAGTCATTAAAGACAAAAAGAAAAAAAAAAACTTGTAGACTAATAGATGTAAGTGTTCCCATTGATAAAAATATATCTGTAAAGGAATTTGACAAATTAAGTAAATAGAAGGACCTGGAAATTGAAACACAAAAGATGTGGAATCTTAAAGAGAACTGTTCCTGTTATTGTGGGCGCCCGTCAAAAATATCTTGATAATATCCCAGGAGAACCATGTCTCAGAAATCCAAAACAGCGTGCTGACAAGGACTCACCACATCCTTAGAAAAACCCTATCAATTTAAATGTCTGTTGTATAGCATGAAGATATTTCACTACTGCCCCTGCCACTTTCCCTCTTCAAGATTTCTTTCATACTATAACATCTCTTATCCTTCACACGCGCTAAGACGCTGGGTGTTTCTCGGCAAGTGACTGTAACAAGCATGCAGATTAAAAGTAAATAATAACAATAATAATAATAATAATAATAATAATAATAGTAAAGAGGTAAGATTGAACAACTGGCAGGGGAGTACAATATCAGCTGAAACAAGATTAATACGGTAACTGAAGAGGTGAAATAATGGGTAGGTGCTATAGATGCAAAGATGAAGAGTTATGAACCACGCATCATGCATTATAAATAGAATATACGATTCCAACAAATTCAGAACAACTAAATTAGGAGATGAATGGCATGGTTCGGAATGTTGATGTAATCCCTATGCGGTTGAAAGTAAGAAGTTTGAAGTTGCTGATTAGCATAAAAGAAGGATATTGGTTATAATCAAGAGGGAAAATTAGAGCTGACATTTGATATGGTAACTATCCGGTAACTATTGATTTTGGAATCAATTGGAAAGACAAGACCAACCGTTGGAGGTGCGTAAGGAAAAGTGGTGCGAAAGGACAATCTCTGAGAACTAATTACACCAAGTTCCAAATACAGAAGAGTAGTAAATCGCTCCTTTTGTGGAATGTGTGGCATCAAGTATGGAACAGTCTAACAAATTCTGAGGGAAATGTAACAAAAGAGATACAAAAAGTGGCATAATAATGGAACTAGTACAGAAATGAAAATAATTAAGAAGAAGAGAAGAAGAAGAAGAAGAAAAAGAAGAAGAAGAAGAAGAAGAAGAAGAAGAAGAAGTTAACTTCGCAATAATTATTATGAGTGGCACTTATTATTATTATAAGTGTTCCTTTTTTTTCCATTTTAACTCTGGCAAGGTAACAGTTAAAATTGACCTCGACATAATTTGAACTCAGAACGTAGAATCGAAAGGAATCGCCACCCCAAAATGTTTTCGAAGCCCTAACGATTATGCCAACATGATGGTGGTCGTGGTGGTCGTGGTGGTAGTAGTAGTAGTGGTAGTAGTAGTAGTAGTAGTAGTAGTAGTCTTGCTATTGTTGTTGCTGCTGGTTCTACTTCTGCTGCTACTCATGATATTGAACTCCCGTTTGTGGGTGGATGGATGCTGCTGCTTGGAGTCCATTAGAATATCTTTCATTTTTGTTTGCATTGTTTTTGAAATGTTTCTATGTGATTTCTTTTTATAGTTTCAGCTCGAGAACTGTGGCCATGCTGAAGCACGAGAAATGTTTGCTTAATATCTGTATTAGATGGAGAACCCAAGAGAGGCTCCATTGTAAGTTCCACCCATTCCGTTTTAAACCTTAGACTCTACTAAATGTTCGTATTTTCACAAATATTGATTAACATGAACAAGAATTAGTAGACAGCAACTGCGGGAACATGTCATTGGATAGAAGAATTAAGCCTTTGCCAGTATTAACAGCGCCACCTGGGTTTTGTATATTTTTAGTGTTCGACTTTGTTGAAAGTATTCACACCAGATTTTCGGTATAAAAACATCTTTCTCCCTTTTTGTCGTTAGGTTTAATAATTTCGAAAAGTGGACTGCGAGGTTTCCTTCGGTCTTAAGCGAAGTTATATAAGAAAAAATATTGAAGAAGAGAGAAATTCGCACAAATACATCAGTTAAGAAACACTTGAGGAAATACCTTGCCGATGTCATCACTGTTACCATGAAACTTAAAAAGAAAACGTGAGTAATTTCGGGATTAAGGAGATTATCCTCATTATTAATCTGATTTCATATATTGACAACAGACGCGAGTTGTATAAAGTGGATTGGTTATATATGATATATGACTCAGTTCATATCGCACACGCTTCATATATATATGTGAGTAAAATATATCAGTTCATCACCCTCTCCTATTTTCTCTTGATAAAGGTTTTTATACCCAAAATATGGAAATACGATATGAACTGCAAACTGTTGGTTTACGTTCCGTCTATCTGCTTTCACTTTTTTAAAAATTTAATTTGCATTATAAGCGCTTTTCAAACAATATCGACGCCTCTATTACACATCGGCAGATTTTTTTGGAACATTCCATTGAATACATTACGGCACATGTTCCGATTCTCTGGGCTCTGAGTTCAAATCCAACCATGATCGTTTTATTTTTTCATCCTTTCGTGGACCATAAAATGCTATAAATCCAAGGAAGTGAATTGTTGGGACTGGGGTAAACGCGGTCAGATTTGACACTTAATCGACTATTCAAAAACCAGCGATGGTTCCTTTGGTCATCAGGTAATACTTAGCGACTTGTTGTACACAGAGAGACCAGTTCTCAGGTGGAAGGATATCTTCCACTTATCTATGGGTTAGTGCGGAAGACTCTGAAAAAGAATTATTCTGAACATTTACTCTGCGTAAAAAACAAAAAAATATACAACTCTGCACTCAGAACTACAAGAGGCATCATAAAAAAAATCGAAGCTTTTGATTTTGTTTTCCTAAGATAATCAGTTGGGCTTCTGATATATGATATAAATTTCATCGTGGAGTGTCCATAATAATGTTCTGGCAAGTCTAGGGGTCATTGTCACCTCAAATAGTCAGACACCAATCAATGGGAATGGTGGCGTTTTTTTGGTTTTGTTTTTTTTTAATTTTACTATTTGTTATTTAATACTATCGATACCTACTCACTGCAGATCAATTATTGATTTTTGGTTTTAATCCTCATTCAAGCTTTTCTTTCTTTCTATTTTTCTTCTTTTTTGCTGTTCGACAGTTATTAATATTATAGAAATAACAGCAAAAATATGGTGTACGTGTGAGAACGAAAGAGCGAGAGGTTGAGAGTGACAGACTGAGTGAGAGAGAAAGCGTGTGTGTATGTGTTGTATATATATGTGTATGCGTGTATACGTGCGACTGTCTACACATATATGTATAAATATAAATAATATTAAAGAATACATATATATACATTTTATATTTGTGTAGTATTGTGTAGTATATTACACATACGTTTACACACACACACACACAAACATATATATATATA
>NC_068999.1:37698038-37704822 GCF_001194135.2 Octopus bimaculoides | reverse complement strand
GAGAGAGAGAGAGAGAGAGAGAGTGTGTGTGTGAGAAAGAGCGAAAGAGAGAGAATGTGAGGGGGGGCAAGGATGCACGTATCTAGTAAACTTTCTATAAATGTCTTGTTAATGTATTGCCACACACACTTATGTATGCATGTATGTGTATATATTACATATGTGTGTGTGTGCGTGTGTGTGCGTGTGTGCGTGTGTGTGTGTGTGTGCGTGTGTAATCACATAATACCTCCCCCGTGAATAATTTGAATATTATTCTTTTCTACACAACAGGCCAACGTTGATAAATAAGCGCTCCGTTATTTGCTCCTCGTTTGCGTTACCCGAGTTCCCAGCTACGACCGTAAATTCTTCTGCAACCTTGTTATCACTCCCGTTTGTTTTCACAGTTTCACTTTACATCTAGCATTACGCATCATTTTCTTACACTTTATATCTTTGCAGTCTCCTCCTCTCCCCACCACGCGGCAATAAATTATTGTTTAATATAACCACGCAACAGATAAATAAATCTAAGCTCTGGTCAACTTTTTCTCTCTTTCTCCTTAAGGTTTTTTTTTGTTTTTGTTTAGATTTCTCTCACGCAGGTCAGATTTATTGAGTAAACTTATGATCAAAAACTTCCAAAACCATCATTTTTTTTTTATTCAGATACTGTCTAAAAAGACTGTGTGAACTAGCCCTTCTCTTAAATAGTAGCCTGTGATATGAAGACAATTTAGCTGCTATTTCTAACACGCTTATGACCATATGGCTTCTCCTTCGTTAGCTCTATAAAGGTGGATTGTTTTCCAATGCTGAGAATAAACCTTTAACAATTCGAGACGAGATTTTTGTTAGTACACAGTTACTGCTTTGGTTGTTGTTGTTATTGCATATCAGCCAACTTCATCTCGGCCCTAGCCACTCAGTCCTATAATCAACGCACTCCTAACCGTGGTTTTTCTATATTTCAAACATAATCTATCTCAATTTTTTAACAGAAAACTATAACAGTTAGGTGTGATATGAGAAATATTTAGTTACTATTTTTACCAGTTCAGTTGACCACATAGAAGTTTTGTCAGTGCCTTGCCTTCTCTTTCACTACCTTAAACATTTATGTGATGGCATTGCTATCGGTTCTTGTGTAAGTCCTACTTCTGCCATCTTTTAGACGAATATTATATATTTTAATTGACGAAATACCATAATATAAATTACTCTAGTCACTACTAATATCTTGCAGTTAAAGCTAACTTGCAATATGGAAGGAAAATGAAGTATTTAAATTTATGAATTCAACATAAAATAATAAAATCTTATTTTCAAACATAGATATTGAACAACCATCAAGGAAAAGCTAATAATATCTCTGTATTGAAAACCAACGAAATATGAATGTGTATTAATGAGACTAGCCCGTCTCCTGGAAGGGAAGATATTTAATAGTGTCCTGACAGCTATAAAAGTATTAATTTGAAAGCGTTCACATGACTTCAAATAGTAAAGACTACTTTTAAACATTGAAATAATTTGAATCAACCTAATCCTCATCGATATCGGTTTCTATAAAAAAAATGGCTTATTTGAGGAATACAAGCAAGATAAGTGACAGGATGCGCAATAAATATTTCTCTTTCTAATAATATTCGACATCACCAAAGTTATAAATATGCGAAGGGTGAATTCTGTAATCGATAGAATCGAACCGAGTAGACGCTGGTATTCCATTGACTCTACCAAAGATGAATTCAATATTTTCAGTATAGACACAAACATTAACAACTAAAGACGTTTGATACATGATGGAATTGTAAATAAACACCTTAAGGCGTTTAGTCTGTTCAGCTTACCAGTTCTACAATTCCTCCGCTCTTTGTTATTTAAATAATGAATCCTATCATAGCAAGGTGTCATAACTTGAGCGACTAATATATAGGACACCGAAACCAAGAATTAATCATTCGTTTAAGGTGTCATTTGAATTCGAAAGTTTTATCTCAAAAGCACGTATCCAATGAAAACGTTTTGAACCAACACGAGACCTTGTAACGAAATCATCCTAGAACGATGGGTAAAACTAACAGGTTACATACTCCGATTACGAGAACAAAGCCATTCTAAAACACTTTTCAAATGGGCAACATCGGAGGGTAAAAGGAAGGAACAGCGAAACCTACATGGTTAAGAACATTCATAACTGACACGAGAGAGACCAATATCACGTGACCGGATGTTGAAAAAACTACAGCAAACAGAAAGAAGCGGTGTCAGCTTGCTGTCCAATTTGATCGAGAGCATATGAACTGATATTGATATGGATTGTAATTATCTATTCACACGGTAGTAGTAGTAGTAGTAGTAGTAGTAGTAGTAGTAGTAGTAGTAGTAGTAGTAGTAGTAGTAGAGGTAGCAGAAGTACTTGTGTGCTTTTGCTATACTGTCCACATCGCTGTCACTTACTGACGACTGTACATCGCTGTATGAAACTGATACTTTTGAGACAAAAATATTTATAACAACATATCAATAATATTTGTTTACACATTTCTTTTATGCCTATATAACATTTCATTTTATTACGAAGCTATATTATATAATGTATACTATATTATGGGTGCCATATTTCATTATATACTTTACAAAAAAGCAAACACGTATTATTGTTGTCGTTATTATTATTATTATTATTATTATTATTATTATTATTATTATTATTATCATCATCATCATCATCGTCATCATTATCATCATCATCATCATCATCATCATCATTATCGTTGTTATTATTGTATTTATATTCTTTTTACTGTTGTTATTCTTATCATTATTATTATTATTATTATTATTATTATTATTAGTAGTAGTAGTAGTAGTAGTAGTAGTAGTAGTAGTAGTAGTAACAGCAGCAGCAGTAGTAGTAGTAGTAGTAGTAGTAGTAGTAGCAGTAGTAGTAGTAGTAACAGCAGCAGCAGCAGTAGTAGTAGTAGTAGTAGTAGTAGTAGTAGTAGTAGCAGTAGTAGTAGTAGTAACAGCAGCAGTAGTAGTAGTAGTAGTAGTAGTAGTAGTAGTAGTAGTAGTAGTAGTAGTAGTAGTAGTAGTAGTAAAAGAAGAAGGAGGAGGAGAAAAAGAAAATGAATTGTCAGTCACTAATGTGGATACATAGTAACAACCAAAGCAAGAACAGAACAATAGGAACATCGCGAAAAACAAATTTTCAAGAATTTTAAATGGGAAATAAATAAATAGAATAATCTTTAAAAAAAAGTAAAATTTCTGATAATGAAAAAGAAAAAGAAATTTTCCAATAGTAGTCAACAATAGTAGAAAACAAATACACACACACACATACGCGCGCGCGCACATGCTAAACACAAGCATACATACATATGTATGTGTGTGAGTGTATGTATGTATGTATGTATTTATGTATATATATATATATATATATATATATATATATATATATATAAGCACACACACACGTATGTATATATACACAACATACATATACACAAGAAATACAAATTTGATTTCCTGTCAATTAAGAAATATTCTTTGGAAAATCTACCGAGATATTTCTTTCGTTAATTGCTCAACGGAGACATTTTTAAATATAATTTCTCTAAGTTGCAGGATGTGGAATGAATCGTAGAAATCTTGAAGTACTTTATATATCCTCTTGGTTGGGATCTGTCTTTTATATTTTTTCTTGTACATGCTGTTACTTTTTTTTTGTTCATATTTCTATAGTTGTTAACATTATTGCCTTTGTTGGTGCTACTGTTGTTACCGTTGCTGCTACATTTGTTGTTGCCCTCCTTGTTACGGTTGTTTTTAAGTAGAAAAGATATGTGTATATGTGACAATAATAAGCGTTAAGAAACATATAGCTGAACTATATATAAATTATATAAACATGTATGGGAAAATACTTATGAATTCTATAAAAATATATAAAAAGTACTTATAAAACCGTCCGCTGAATTATCTTCTTCAGCTATGAACTTTTGCCATCATTTCTTCCTTAGAATAATGTTTCCAGATCTTATTAAAATGTCTGTTTTTGTTTTGCTTGGTTTTTATTTGTGTGTTTTATTTATTTGGTTTTCGTTGGTAATGTTTATGTTTATTTTTTTATTTACAATCTTTTGCGTTTTATTGATATTTTTGCTACTTTCAAAATTAATTTGGCGTTTGCGTCGGTTTGTGTGAATCTATGCGTTGACAATGAATATGTTTAGCAAGCAACATCTTTTAGAATGGAAAATAAAAGAAAATAAAAAGTAATATTCGTACTAAAAAATCACTACGGCTGCTGCTAAACCTACTACTATTATCAACAACAACAACGATAATAATAATAACAATAATGATAATAATAATAATAATAATAATAATAATAATAATAATAATAATAATAATAATGATAATAGTAATAATAATAACAATAATAATAATAATAAAAATAATAATAATAATAATAATAATAATAATAATAATAATAATAATAATAATAGCAGCGGTAGGACTCATAATGAAGCGAATGGCTCAAAATGGTTGCACAAGGCCAGTCATCACAGATGAATTTCATTAAGGCCAAATGAGAACGGGGATTTTGGTGTGCACATAAGTTGATGAAGTTCTTTGGCACAGAAGGAATTTAGACGCAAGTACGACTGTGTGGCCAAAGAACGACACTGGGACATATTACTTCACAGAGGATTTTAAGTAGGAAGAAAATGGTAGCAACATAAAACAGAAAGTGTAATAGAGAAGACCTTATGGGATTTTAATGCATAAACTGATCGCCAAACTCATGCAAGCCGACCAGACATTATCGTTCTGGACAAAGGGAAAAACAGTGCGCCATCAAAGGTGTGGCTATATCTACGGACATCAATACTGTGGTCAAAGAACAAGAGAAAATAGGAGAACATACTAGGATTTGGCCAAGGAAATTCCACACAAAAGTAATCCCAGTAGTTATTTCAAGGTTTCCTGCCAAGACAGAATGAGCCGGTTTCTAACCAAGATCCAAGGTTTCTTCATTGGAATGCTAAAGTTAATAGTTGCAGTTGTGTATCTATTTGTGCACACAAGATACCCTGTCTTTCCTCCTCTTCCTCTGTCACTTTATATGTGTGTCTGTGTTTGTGTGTGTGTATGTGTGTATGCGTATGCAGACACGTATATACAGAAATAAAGGTATTTCGTATATATATATATACTTACATACATACATACATACATACATACATACATACACTAATACATATATGTAAATATAAATATATAAATATATATGTATGTACGTATGAATAGACACGAGCTTGTGTTTGTGTCTCTATGTATTATGTATGTATGTGCATAACTATGTACAAACATACAAAAGAGGGAGAGAAAGGTGTGTGAGAGATCTCCTCGTATATACATACTTTCACATAGTCCTACATACGTACTCATTCTCAGCGCTTCTCTCATCATTTGTGTGTCGGTGTGTGATAATATGCATGAACAGCGTCATAATACAGTTACACTTGCAGACGACCTATCAACAATCGATGCATCTAATAGGTTGTCAGATTCAAAATATGATATCTTGATTGATTATTAATTAATATAAATATTATATTATACATCAATGCTAATGGCAGTAACTACATTGTCACAAGATAATCAAAGCTATTACCAGTTGAATCTAGTCTAACTCTCAATTATGCTAGAGTTAGTTGAGTAACTTTCCAATTTGTTCATGTGCTTTTCGTGTTTTTCATATTATTTGACAATAAAGTTTTACTAGATATTTCAGAATTTCATCATAGTTTGTTATACTGATGCCTAATGTTATATTTTGCATGGATATCGTATAACAATGGTCGAATTGATGCCAACTATTGGCGCGTTGGATATCGTAAAACCCCGAGTCTCCGTATTTTAACTGAATGTTTCACTATGTGTTATACGATGATATGATACGACAATATGAATTGTTTCCAGTGTGTATAAGATGAAAATATCATAGTTTTATTGTATGCTTAAGAGTAAGGGTATGCTTTCATTAGATGAGGTTAAACAGTTTTAATTCCTGTGGATATTGGTACGTTATTATAATTACGAGATTGGAATCTGATGAAGAAGTAATTATGTCAATTCATTGGATATTGGATATCAAACTGTGATACTTACATTAAATATATATTAGTTATGGGTGATATTATGATTTGATCATTTAATTTCACACAGTATTATAGAACTATGTTGTTACCCAATCATTTGATATCGCAGATTGATACGATATTTATCGAGATAGCCGACAACGATACTATCTGTTTCGTAGGATATCTCAGTATTGTATAAAATTACGCGTGATATCGTAAATCAATACAATAGAACCATTGGATATTGCCAGATATTATCCTGCTTTCATTCATTCCCGAAAAACTAATGGTATAATTTCTTTGGATATCGAATAATAAGGATTTTCTCAAGTAAATAACATTATACTGGACTTTTCTTTGATATCCAGAGCAGCTGTATATGATGACAGGTTTGTGTGAATAACAGAACAGGATCAACCTACAATATCTTATGAAACTGAAGGATTACACTTTAATCACTAACAAAGATTTTGCTCGCCCGCTTTCTGTAAATATATGTGTGTGTACGTGAGTGTATGTATGTGCCTTTGTCTGTCTATGTGTGCCTGTGTGTAGCTGTATAAGTGTATGTATTTGATTATATGCGCGTATACCTATATATAAATGTATATATATATATATATAAATGTATATATATATAT
>NC_068999.1:37695608-37697025 GCF_001194135.2 Octopus bimaculoides | reverse complement strand
ATATATATGTATAAATGAGAATGTATGTCTGTGTGTCTGTATGTGTCCGTGTGAATCCCTAAAACTCCAGAACTACACAACCAATTTCATTCAAATTTTAAAATTTTACACATGCCTTACTTAGGGTCCCGGTTATGTTTTAGTTAAAAAAAAATAAAATCGAACGAAAAGAATGGTAATGATAAATCAAAAGGTGGAATGACGTGTACTCGAACCCCACACTCCAGTTAACGTCATTGAACGTTTTTAGAAAAAAGAAAAAAAAATTTGACACGTGTTATTTTATTTTTGTCTCTTTGTCCTTGTGTGTTGCTTGTTTTATATACTTTGTGGACGACTGACATGTGTGAAGTGTGAGTTGGCCAGTGTCACTACAAAATTTTATATTCATTTCCTTTAAAACCTTACATATTTACGGTTCCATTACCGCTGGATGATAATTATAGCAGAAGTTGCAAGGTAAGACATAAAATTCTTTGTCTCTCTTTAATAATTATTGTAGCATTCACCGTTAAATTGCTAATTTAGTTCCATACATGTGCTATTTCGTTCATTTGCTTATATTTCATAAATTTGCACAGCATACAAAAATACGGACATAATATATATTTACAATTGCTTACAAAAATAGAGATTAATGTATATTTTTTCTATGTTCATAATTTTTTGTTTACAATATGGAAAAAATATGTCACTATAGAAAAGACGTAATCCCTCCAGAAGCACGTATAAAGCGAGCACGATTACAGAAAACAAAGGCGAGTGTCTCAACAGAGAAAGGAGACGAGACTTTCTCAAGGTCAGCAGATGCATGCCGCAGCACGTCAGTCTCAAGAGAGAAGGGAGATGAGGTTTTCCCTATATCAGCTAAGGCATGCTGTAATACTTAATGCTGAATCATTAGAACAACGTTTAACACGCCAGATTAGACAGAGGTCCAATACAATAGCTCTCAGAAATAGATCACATGTAAATTCACTCTTCGTAACACGAGGAGCTGCTTTCAGATATGATCCATCTTATTCCTATAAAAATGATAATTCTGTACAAAATGGTGAGCTACACTCAAATTGTCGTTTCTGCAAAGCTTTCAAATTTCAAAATGAAACTAATGGCATGTGCTGCTCGGGCGGTAGGGTTAGATTGCAAGCACTACCAGCTCCTTACCGTCTCCCATTGCAACCCATTTCTAGAATGTACCCATTTACCTAGAATATCTTCATTACACCTCCATTCATTTGACTGTCAACCATACGACGGGTCGTGTTAGACGTAGCGCTGACCGCCACAAAGGAGCTTTTCGGTGGGTTAGAAAATTACATACCTTCACCCCCAATTTTTCATGATAGGTTAGCACTTGGAATCCTCCAATCCTCCGATGTATTACATGTCTATTAGTCGAATTAGACCATCATTT
>NC_068999.1:37694171-37695389 GCF_001194135.2 Octopus bimaculoides | reverse complement strand
ATATATATATATATATATATATAACGTTGGAAGCTAAGTCGTGTCGCATCATAGGCATGACATAATCATTTTCGTGCCCTCCCTTTCAATCCTTACAGTAAAAGAAGCATTAGTTTTTATATTGTTTTTTTTTTGTTCTTTCTGCGCATATTTACCTTATACTATTTGCATCGATTGCAGCTTTTCAAAAAGAGTTTAGATTCATCTAAGACCTTGCATGCTGAATAAATTCATAAGCGATTTTTCAGGAATGGAAGCGGAAATAAATATTTGTTCTGACTATTGAAAAGAAGCTCTATGTGTGCAGATATGCTAACGATTGTTTGGTTAGTGGCACACTATCCTTTATCTGGATGACAAAGGTGTGTCAGTATTGAGATTCTGAAAACCGTAGATGAAGACAACGCAAAGGAAAGTTCACGAAAATTAACAAGACATTTGCATTTCAGTCACACGTCGATAATATAAACTAAGAAAAGAGTTTAAACCTGGCCAATGAGTCTCTCATCAATTGGTTGCTTCCCAGTTTAATAAAAGTGTGGCCCTCGCACCGAGGGCAACTCTTTTATTAAGCTGAGAAGTAGACTTGCTGAATAATATCATCTCAAGTGAGTCTGTGTTTGAGGGGTTGGGGATGAAACTCGTTCTCTATCAGGAAGCGTTAAACCAAAATAAAACAGTTGGAGAGAAGTATTGTTATCCATTAGGAAAACAGCAGAAATTTGCAGGAAAAACACCCGTCATTGGTCAAACGGGAAAAAAAATGTTGCTCTTACACGGTAGTGTGACCCAGGAAAAGATCATGGCATTAAATATGAAAGTTTTGTCTCACATTCCCTACTCACCTGACCTTGCTTTGTTTGGAAATCATTTTCTCAGACAATTGCAACATTATTTAGAGAGGAAATACCGTATAACTCGAGAAGTAAAAAATGTTACAGCGTTTTTCTTTGCTTTGAAACCTGAAGAATTTTGTAGGCCAAGGATCAACGATTTGCCAACCAGATGGGATTTGTATCAATAATGAAAAGAAGTATCATCTTGATTTAATATATCTAACAAGACCAATGAAGCGTTTATTTATTTATCTTGAAACCCGATAACTCTTTCTTTCCAACACAACACATACATACATACATACATGTGTATATATATGTATATATGTATGTATGTATGTATGTATATGTATGTATGTATGTAAATATATATATATATATA
>NC_068999.1:37690364-37694033 GCF_001194135.2 Octopus bimaculoides | reverse complement strand
TATTTGTACATGTATATGCAGACGTATGTACACAAGGTGGATTGATAGATTCATTACAGCGTCGGACAAAATACCTAGCGATAATTCTTTCAGCTCTTTATCTTCCGAATTGAAATCCCTCCGATCATAACTTTGCCTTTCATCTCTCCGGGCTTCATAAATCAAAGTAGTTTTAGTGAAGTACTAAAGTCGAATTAATCGACTTAGACCCTCTCGCCATATTTTTGACTATCAATATGAGAAACAATTTATATAATAGGATATGTTTCGATAATCAAACACGGATGACGTCATAGCATATATGATAGTCTTCCCTTCAAAATATTCCACTACTATACAATACGAAATTATTAACGAGATCTTGTCAGTTGATTTTATCGATTATTATCTATTTGCGTTGGATATCGTAAAACTATACTTTATTGTTTATCTTAATATCCACAGAATGATCACAATTTCCGTTGAAATTTCCGAGTATCCACACATCTTCGTCGTCTACTGTAGTAATTCTGCGAGATATGGCGAGCAGATATTAGAGTTTCCATACGATTTCATTAGACACAAGTTATTAATCATTTAATTTTACTGAATGTATGAGGTATAATCGGTTTGCATTTGATATTGTTGTGTAACCTTCATCATATCTTTGATTACTTCAGAATCAGCCTTCGATTTTATTGGTTATCATAATAATATAATCTTAAATATTCATTAGAAGACATTAATGATTTAATATTGAGAGTTGGTCATATTTTGAGGGTCACGGGTAATATCGTTGAGTAAACCTTCCGTTTTGTACATCCTCTAACGTAATCCTTGCTTGCTTATCGGATTTTATCTTATATCATATAGCAACGACTTTGTTCGCTATCAAAGTGTAATCCTATAGTTTCATGGGATATTTCACATTAATCTACTTCTCTTGTTGTACAGGAAAGCATAATCATGCAGCTTGGCTTCAATATGGAAGCAAAGTTCAAGTTAATCCCATGGAGTTGTAAAATTTCATAGTTTCGTTGGATACTTCTGAGGAATCCACCAGTTTCATTCCATAAAATAAGGCGTAGTTTAATAGTTTCTTCGATATTCTAAAATGTTATTGCATAAACACTGCAATAGAGTTTGTTCACTCAAGGGACCTAAGATCGTTTCCTGTCAGCAACAACACAGCTCTACATCGATGGCTAAAGAATCGAAGCTGTTTGGCCCCTGGACGTAGTGCTAAGTGGCGAAATATCAATAAACGTGCCCAAGTGAACGATACAACAGATTCATTACTATTCTGTCATTCAACCTGCTAGAAGTAGCAGCTAACACTCATTTAAAATACATTCTAATGTCTAAAACAGGTGGCGGGGAGATTATACAACCCTAGATATACCGTATTTCACAAACACAGACACACAATATGAATGTGTGTATGCATGCGTGCTCCAGCATGGCCACAGCCTCATGACTGATACGTATAAAAGAATAAATGGAAGAATATATATATATATATATATATATATATATATACATGTTCAAATCCGTTACTTGCATCAAGAATGGGTTTCTGAACACAGCCTATGATTCTTTCTTACCACAGCTCACCTCGATCATGCACAATATATGCCAAATGACGTATGAATGTTGTCTAATGATTAGATTCATTTCTTACTCCACCACCACCACACACAATAACATAGGATACTTAATCATTACAAGAATCACAGGTACATATTGTTACATAATGGCACACACACACACACACACACATATATTCACATATATATATGTAGGCGTTCATCAACTGAAATGTACATCACTCACGTGACCCACTTATACATTCATGAGCCGAATAGTACATCTTAAGCAATCCTTAATGAAGCAAATTCTGTATCGCCTAAGTCTATTAAAAATATGACCAAGTTTATATAAAGCTCTTTGATTCTTTGCTTCAATATTAAAGTCAAAGAGCCATGTCTTAGTTTCCATCTGTTGTAGTGAATATTATTAAAAGACTGTTTTACATCATATTGTATACAACTATCTTCTGGAACTGATCTAACGAGTGTAATCCCAGACAGAAGCTGGTTACCCATAGGCATGTTCTTTGTTGACAATTTGTTTGTAGTTTTGTTCGTTCTTACAGTAAACCCTTTGTCAGTACAGTTGAAAAGAAGCCTTAAGCTACATTTCTTGAATAGTAAATTAGACAGAAATTTATGTTACACACGCCATGTTTGTGGGCAAATTGAAGCTGTAATATTTACGCATTAAAAACGAGTTAGATCTGGTCACATTGTTAGAAACATAGGAATGGATAAATGTTCCCATATGAAAATCACTTGAATAAAGAATGATCACCGAATGAGAAACATGGATGACAATGGGATGTCTGTGCCCACCATCCATCTCAATTAACTAATGCTACAAGTGTCTCGGATTTGATGAGAATACATCGGTGCTCTGAGTAAAGTTAGACTGACAAAAAAAAACAACACATCAGCAAGATTCAGTACGTATGAAAACCAGAGATGTACACATATTAAGAATATATCTCTTAATATTTTCCGTAGTGCTTGTGCTAGTAGCAAAGTTTGGGAAACTAAACAGGATATTTTAAGCAATCTGCAACTTGGGCATCAAAACTATTAATATTCTAGATACAATAGGATGCATTTATATCAACAAAGACACCTGAGTGGTCAGTAATTTGGACTCAGGACTACAAATATGCTCATCACAAGTGGGTAGAATTCTATCAACAGAGAAACTGACAGGACCTGTTAGGAAAGGGATGGCGGCACAAACATAAAATCAGTCGAAAGATCCAGAGTGTGGTGCTTCGTATCGATGACAAAAGAGCTATTGACAGGATGTTAGGAAATCATGAGTGGGTATACTAATTCAACAGAAACACAGAGGTAAAACATTCATGGCGGAGAGATAAACACACAAAACGAAGGCAAGAGGATACCAAGAACATTGGTAGAAAGAGTAACCTCCCTTGGATCTGTGAATTATGCATTAGATTGCACCTTCAAGAATATGCCTTCCTTACTTCGGAACATGATATAACTGCCAAATATCTGATCAATAAAAGATATAAGGATGTCTGCGAACAATTACATTGTAATAGAAAATGTCCATTGTGGTATAGCAGTGTGCAATATGTCACTCCCATCATTAACAGAAGTTCAAAAATGTCCGAAAGGTGCTACTTTCCCATGAGACATGAAATTGTTGTCAAACTGTTAGCCAATGCTAACCGCAAAAAGTATAGTCTTAATGGCGATGTACAGTAGAACCAGAATGTATTCCCGTCTTGATAAATATTGGTGGAATATTCCAATAAAAAACAGCAATTTTGTATCAATACCTTGTCAGATATTGTTCTTGCCAGATATTGATATCAAACCTTGTCAGATATTGTCCAGTTGAATAGGAATGCCGCTGCCAGTACATGTGAGTGTCCAATGAAGGAGAATCTGACGACACTTGTATTTTTAACGCAGATTCCTATTTGTACCAGAAATCAGAACAAACCGATGTAACAAATGATTTACGTAAAAACAGACAAACGTGAGAATGCTGATGTATTGCAAGAAAAACCAAACGTGTGTGTGTGTGTGTGTGTGTGTGTGTGTGTGTGTGTGTGTGTGTGTGTGTGTGTGTGTGTGTGTG
>NC_068999.1:37686493-37689903 GCF_001194135.2 Octopus bimaculoides | reverse complement strand
TATATATATATATATATATGTATATATACATACATGCGCATATTCTATATGAGTATACATTCACACACATATATATGTACGCGTAAGTATGGTGCCAGTATCAATACGCGTTTGTGTGTGTGTGTGTGTCTGTGCGTGTGTGTCTGTGTGTGCATGTGTGCTTGTGTATGTGTGTATGTTTGTGTGAGTGTCTGTGTGTACGTGTGTGTGGGTCTGCAGACGACCAATCATATCAGTAGATTGACTGATTGCTTGATTGATTGATTTTCCTATCTCAAAATGTAGTTAACGGAAAAGAAAGAGAAGCCAACAGAAAAACCCAGCAGAATCAGAAAGAGGAAGAGAGAGAAACATTGTGTGTGTGTATGTGTGAGAGAGAGACAGACAGAGACAGAGAGGAGAGAGAGAGAGAGAGAGAGAGAGAGAGGGAGAGATACTGAAACTAGACATATTTAGGAATGTGTGAAATATAAACAATGGGAAAAATAGAGATAACAACAGCAGCAACAACAACAACAGCAATAATAATAATAATAATAATAATAATAATAATAATGATGATGATGATGATGATGATGATGATGATGATGGTGGTGGTGGTGATGATGGTGGTGATGATGATGATGATGATGATGATGATAATAATAATGATAATAATGATAATAATGATAATGATAATAATAATAATGATAATAATAATAATAATGATAATAATAATAATGATGATGATGATGATGATAATAATAATGATAATGATAATGATGATGATGATGATGATAATAATGATAATAGTAAATGGTGTTAGCGCAAACAGTGCGGAATTTGCGATTGTTTTTGATTAGGATGTTGTTATGGAGGATTGAACAGAGAGAGATAAGAGAGACGGTGTTACTGTGTGGTTAATAGACAGAGACACACAGATACACACCGAGTTATATATGCGTACACATAAATACACTTCACATGTATACACACACCAACACTTTATGTGTGTGTATGTGTGCATACATGTACGTATGCTTGTATGTATGCGCGCGTGTATGTATATATACATATATATATATATATATATATATATATATATGTATATCACCTCTCTATGTATCTTGCTATATAAATGCGATGGTTTTTGTGTCTAAACATTGCTAGATACATTGATTATATATATGTATGTATGTCTGGCGAAACTACAGGCCGTAGAATCTCTCGAGAAACAGCCTACTCGTCGGTCCTTAAGGGGTAAGAAGTTCTCACGAGAGCTGAACAGATGAAGATCTACAGAGAAGACTGACATGCAAGAAATAACAACTGGAAATCTCCCTAAACTTTCGCACCATTCTCATGAAACGCAAGAATATTGCGTAACAAAGTCTAGAAAAAATATCTTTGATGGCCACATTTGGAACACCTTCAACCACAAGTGCTTTCGATCAAGTGTTCAATGGGTTTGGATTGCCACTATGCAGCCGCTTAATCAACAAGATAGGGCAGCTGAATTTCCTCCCCTCTTCAAAGATCAATCTTAAGTCATAGGAAGAAATTGAATTATGTTGAGAAAAATAAAATGAAAATTAAAATTAAAAATCGCAACTGATGGTCACAGCTGGAGCGCATTTGATCATGCATTCTGGTCTGAACTTGGGTTAAGCAAAAACAACAGCAGAAGCAAAAAAAACAAAAAAACATTAACAATAATTAATATATTTATTCGTCCCCAATATCTGTTAAATTTGAATAAGAGTTTTGTTACTGTTGTTGTTGTTGTTGTTGCTTTGAAGGTAACCGAATTAAGGGAATGAGGTCAGCAAGATGAAAAAGCAAAACTTTGTGTGACATTCAGGTAATTAGTAAAAACTGCTGGCATCTTTCTTAATATGATTTCACTGTGAAATTAGCATTAGTTAGAATCTGTTAATTGACACATCCAATTTGCACTAATATCTAATTGCTACAACATTGGTAGTTGAGCTCAATGATGATTTCACTCGATTTCTATTTATTTAGTGTTTGTTTTGTTTTTTTGTGCGTGATTTTCTTTTTCTTTTAAGACGTTTTGTTGTTTCTTTCTTGTTGTTGTTGTTGCAAGTTTTTAATCGAGTAGTGATAGAAAGATTTTTTTTTTTAATATATTTTGTAATTGTTAGTTTTGTATTTTTTGCTGTTGTTTGCTGATAGTTTTACATTTGTTTTTATTTGAAACTACAAATTAGAAAACAAACATTTCTTTTTTTTCATTTTTCGTTGATTTTCTATTCTAAACAATCACTTCATCGATAAAAAATAATCATTTTCTTTTTGCTTTTCTCTTTTTTTTTTCTTCTGATATAAAGATCAGATAATGACATGTTGTTATTATTTTTATTAACATGGTTGTTGTTGTTGTTGTTGTTGTTGTTGTTGTTGTTGTTGTTGCTGTTGTTTTGTTTGTTTGTTTATTTAATTGAACCTAACTCAACCCCGATAGAACAGACCAATAATCAAATTGTTTTTCTGTCGTCGACATCTCTTCTTGTTAACGATATATAGAATTATATTAACGAAAATGTCCTGCCCTTATATAAGACCATACAGAATGCTTTGAGAGCTACTTGTCTACTATATCTAACAGGTTAAGAGAGCATCTAGATGTGGCTTCCTTAGATCGTGTAGAAACACAGTAATCTGTACAGAAACTCGGTGAATTGTTTGGAGCTGTATTTGAATTCAATACAAGTAACCCAACCACCAATTCGTTGATCATGTCTGATAAAAAATGAGTGGCATCATTTGTTCTAACTGCTTGCACGTTGAGTTGAAATAAACCGGGATGCACTTTACATCTTTTTCCTCTCGGGAACCATCAAAAGGTACCAATCCGGTGCTGATTCACACCTCTTTCCATTATATCTTGGATGCTCTACTGGCTATTTGCGAAAGCATGGTACAATTCTACCAACCGATACTCATTTGTGATGCTTGTATCTTTAAATTACGGAGTAGAGGGAAAATGGTTGGCACAAAAGGTGCCATCTCGGCAACGACGTGATCCACTATCTTAGCCAACCAGACATGTCTTCTTTTCCAACAATCTACACATCATAAAACTTGTTATTTTTCACTCACATTGAATTCCGACTGAACGCACGTGAAAAGTCACTCCAAACTTAACGATCCTGCTGCATTTTCTTTTTGGTTTTCATTTCATTTTTGTTTTCTTTTTTTCGTTTTTGGTTTTTTACTTTTTTGTATATATCAAATATATTTAATGCATAAATGTATCTAAATGTTTTAATATGGCACGAAAACAGATAACGAGATCTATTAAGCTCCTGTTTCTGGTAGAATGAACCACAACATAGATTCTTGTTGGTATCGTTGATTATATTATTGTCTAATCCCAGCTTTTTTTAATTTATATATATATATATATA
>NC_068999.1:37685200-37686139 GCF_001194135.2 Octopus bimaculoides | reverse complement strand
ATATATATATATATATATATATATATAGGGTGCGGTGAATATATTGTCGTCTAAATTTCGCAAAAATGAAATAATACTGACATCTCATTTTAACAGATATATTAACGAAAATTGCATAGAAATATTTTGAAATACTAGAGACTAAATTTTTTCAATAAAATCACCATTGGTATCAATCACAGCCTCCAGATAACTACGGAATCTCCTGCAACTCTTCTGGCCGGTCTCCATTAAGTTGGTGAATGCTGCCATAATCTTTGCCCTCAATTCATCTTTGGTGTTATAAGGAATTTTGTTGGTCTCTCACTCAGTTACACCCCATACATAATAATCAAGGGAGTTGCAGTCTGGGGAGTTTGGTGGCCAGATGTTAGGGGTGATGTGGTTGCAGAAATTGTCTGACAACCATGACTGGATTATTCTACTTGTTTGGCATGGTGCAGATTCTTGTTGCCAGATATAGGATCTACGAGCAGCCAGCCTCTTGACCCAGGACAACACTACCTCCTCCAGGCACTTTATGTAGGCCTCCGTATTGAGTGTGAGACTATGTGGGAAGATGTAGGAAGGCATAACGTCGGCATCACTAGGGGTCACTACAAACTCCATGCTATTGACTGGATGTTGGATTTTTATCACTCTTGGTACATGTTTTGGCAACACGGCAATCCAACGGCATTTCTGTGTGTTCACCATCTGTTCGTATTGGAACTTCCGGCGCGAATGCTAAGAAGTACAGCATCTCGTTTCCAAATTTCTGGTAGAGAGAGTTGCATCATGGCGCTGTATTTTCTTACAGACGGTTCTCAACTGACTCTACTATACTGCGTAGCTTGACAAAATCAAAGACAAGCATCGTGCATGCGCGGAATTAAGAATATAAAACGGCGATAATTTACCCACCACACCCTGTATATATATATATATATATATATATAT
>NC_068999.1:37682065-37685092 GCF_001194135.2 Octopus bimaculoides | reverse complement strand
GGTTTGGAGGTGATGTACAGAAATTATATAGAAAAAAATTAAGGTACTCAGAAATCTGGATGTTGGTACATTTACAGATTTTTATTAATGTCACATATTAAATAAAGCGCTTTTCACCTAATCGTGTAGTATTTTCAAATTCTATACATACATACATACATACATACGTACATACATACATACATACATATATTATCTATACATTAAAATTGACTGAAATATATGGGTAAACTATGCGGGTGAATTGGATGTGTAGGGAACCATGGGAACATTGATATCGAGTTTAAATCCCAGCGGTTCGCCCATCTGTTTTTCAGCCAATTGTTTAGGTTTAGTTTCCTTAAATGGAACGTACATTATTATAAATAATATACGATTATAGTTATTATTTAAAAGGACCTATGAGTATCGCTCTTCTCCGTAACTTACAACCTTCGAGTTTATTTGCAAATTTATAAACATACATATTTATGTTTATATATATTTCAGCCTTGTTAAGCTTCCCAGTACAAATTATAGGCCCGTTTTTGCAACTCCAGTCACAAGTGTATCTCGTGAAAGTATCAAGGGTTTAAGGTTTAACAAGCTAAGCTTGATAACTTTGGTGAATTTAAGACGACAAGCAAAAGAAAAAATACATAAAACTGTCTTAGATGAAGTAAATTGGATTTTCTATCTGTCAGCTGAGGAAGATGCAATTCTCAGCAATTTTAGCTTTGGAAATTCCAATTAGAGAAAATAGTTTCATGGCAAACTATTCTTTCCCCATCGATTATATCGAAACGTATATGCATGCATACGTACATACATAAATAAATAAATACATACATACATTCATACATACTCACATATACACGCATGCCTACATAGATACAAACATTCACACGTACATATATTCATGCATTCATAGATGCACGATTATATACATATAAACATATATATTTATATACAAACATACCTACATACATATATTTATGCATATCATTGTTTTCGTGTACATATGTGTTTGTTTGTGTGTGAATTTTATGTGTATTTGTATGTACGTTTGTGTGTGTTTGCGCACGTGTGTAGGGTCACACATACCCGTATACAAATTCCAGTAAAGGCTGTGATTTTACACACCACCTATTTGAAATTATCCAAATATCTGGCCTAAATCGGAATTGTTATATATATATATAATCCATGTCTAAAAAATGCAGATACACATTGAATGATCCTTAAGTCAGTGTTTATCAAAACATTTCATTTTCAAAATTTAATAGGATCTGCGAAGAGAATGTTATATCCTATGGCCACCAGTTTTCTATGTAACCAACACCGGGTTCAAGTCACTGAAACGAGCGGCTCTTGTAAAGCTTCTTGTAATTTGCATTCACACACAGTTTAATTTTATTTATATATTTTTCTTGTCTTTGTTTTTTGTTTTTTTTGTTTTGTAACTGTTGACTAGTTTACACTGGAGATGACTTCCGTTGGTTTCTTAACTATTTCAGTGTGATCCTAGTCTTTATTTTCCTGTAGTTCTACCATATTTTTTATGTTATTCTTTATTGCTTTATTCTTTATGTTTTCTGAAGAAGATTTCAAATACTCTTCATATAAAGCAATGTATATAACAGTAGTAACCCGATATACAAATTGCAAAACAAACCTTCAACTAAACAAAATTAATATCCATTTACACTTTGGTGAACTTACTAATAGGAATGTCACGAAGAATCGTGTAGGAGAAGCAATGCTAAAAGTAAGAAAAAAAAACGAAAAGCAAAAAGAAACGAAGAAATATAAACACAATAAATTGTGTAATAAATAAGTTGGCTACAAAACTAATGTAGAGAATATGGAGATTAAAGAAAGATAAAATAAGAAATATATGAAAAATGAAAAACGATTTACAACACATGGAGGTAGAGTTAAGAAAAAAATGAAGTATAAACTAATAGCATGGAGGTAATCATGTACGCAAAAATAAGAACAAGTAAGTATATATATATATATATATATATATATATATATATATATACACACAAAACACATAAATATACATATATACATACATGACATGTAATTATACATGAACAAATATATATATATACAAATATAATACATAGAATAATATAATATATATATATAGTTACATATGAAATACACACACACATATATACATGTAATTACACGTATAAACATATGCATATATAAAAATATTAAATAAATATATAAACATACATGTAAATATATATATAAGTGTACATAAGTAAATATACATGTATATATAAATATTCACATAAATTTATATATATATATATACATATACGTACACACAGACACACACACACACATACACACACACACACACACACACACACACACACACATATATATATATATATATATATACACACATATATACATACACGTAAATATACAAATATAGGATAAATACATAGATATACATAAATATGAAGTTAAGAAGCCGGAAACCAAACTATTGATTACGTCTAAAGTAAGTCTTTACAATCTCACGCACTTCGATAGTTCTTTCTTTTCTACTGTTTTTTTTTGTTTTCTTTTGTTTTTGGTTTTTTACTTTCCGTCTTTCTCCCAGAAAATCAACTACAACTAATATACAAAGACTTTATTATTAACATAAATAATCAGAGATTATGATTCCAATAACAAAATTATTTTTGTTTGTTATTCTTTTAAAGAACTCATTAAATATGCCTATCTATAAACATATATGTGTAAGTGTGTGTGTCTGCGTGTCTGTGTATATATATATATATATATATATATATATATATATATACATATATACAGACCTATATGCATATATATATATAGTCAAAATAAGCAACAAGGATATCCAAGGTTAATGCAGTACGATCGTTTCATGCGACTCGACTTCATTCAATTAGGCAATGTGAACATTACATCAAATATAAAATGTAGAACAATCTTCAGCTGCACAAAGATATAGAAATTTAATGAAATTACATTTAAACAGAATATGTCCTTTCTCAC
>NC_068999.1:37677816-37681905 GCF_001194135.2 Octopus bimaculoides | reverse complement strand
TACACACGTGGTGTTGGCGATTGTTTTTCCTTTCTCCTTTCCGACGAAGAGCTTTGATTGAAACATCAAAACCCTTTACTCATTTTACTGAACATTCCTTGTGCACGTCCTCTTCTCTGTTAATTTTATTATTCATTTATTTGCATTGATTGTTTATTTGAATTGACTATATATATATATATATATATTCTTTTATCTTTTATTCTTTTATGTTTCAGCCCTGAGGCTGGGGCAACGCTGAGGCACCGCAAGTGTAAACACCTTTTAATTGCCCAATTCTATGGGTTAGGCTTTTGGTTAATGAGGGAATTCGATTCCGCTGCCCTTTTTTAAGTTTCCTGCCTTGACATTGGTTCATCTGGGATCTTGGATGGCAAGATGTCAAGTTGTTTCTTGAAAACATCTATTCCCACTCCATGGAGATCTCTCAGATGTTCTGGCAAGGAGTTAGATAGCTGTGGGCCCTTGAATCCCAAGCTATTGCATAACAAGTTCCTCACCTTAGCTGAGACTGCTGGGACTTTTGGAACAGTGCAGCGACATCTAATTCGAGGTCTGGTATAACTAACTCTCAATTCCAAAGTTCGGTGCCAACCCTTCCAGCAACCTCTACACATAGATGATTGTTTACCTCTCCCGTCGTCGCTTCATGGAGTAGAGTTGTAGCTCTTTCAGATAGATTTATATAATGTACTGTGTGTAGGTGGGGTGTATTGTATGGTTGCCTCTATCAAACTATTTTATAAATGATAATACCAACTTTGAGCAATAACCAATACGATGAAATGATCTGGAGGGGAAAATCTCTATCGGTGCTATTTTGCCATATATTGACTCTCATGGAACAGTGGAACAGTTATTAAACATAAAACATGTAAGCTATGATCAGCCAATAATTTTTGTGTACTAGAAATATGGTAACTGAGACTACTTTATTTAGAAGTTACTAAGCTGTGATTAAAGGGAAAATTCACCGATCTTTTTGGGAAGTCGAACTGGTATTTAGTTTTCGTGTATCTAATCACTATCATCGCTATATAACTTCATATCTTTGTATTCAAGTTATACATAATATAACAAAGTCGAGACGAATAACTAATCTAGAAAATACGATAGAAATAACTTCGCTCGATCAACTACCTCTGCGACCATAAGTCATTAATATCAACGACTACAACAGCAGCAACAACAACAGCAACAATAATAAGAACAACGCTACCAACTACAGCAACCTGACACAATAATGATTCGGACGCCATTGTAATGAAGAATTTTTTCTTTCCTTTCCAGCAATTTTCTTTTTCACTTTAAAATGATATGATATCCAGAATAAATTGAGTGTATGCGTGTGTGTGTGTGTGTGTGCGTGTGTGTGTGGTAATATATCAGTGTGCATAAGGGTGTGCTTGTATGGAAACATGTGTGTATGTAGAAGAATATGTGTCTGTTTATGTGAGTGTGTGTGAGTGAGGGGTGTTTCGCGTGTCTCTGTATAGTTATATGAACTTGTATGTATACAAATACACACAGCTCACACTCAGATACAAATACACATATTTATATTATCAAATAAATGAACACACATACACACATATTACACGCATATTTATGTATTCCATATAATATATATGTGTGCGTGTGTGTGTATGTATATATATTTATGTGTATATATATATATATATAGAGAGAGAGAGATATTTATTTATTTATTATACGTGCGTGTGTGTATATGATAATATTATACAGACACAATCGCATTAACCCCCTCTTCCACTCATATTTACTTATATATGCATGCCTATATATATGTATGTACACACACACACACACATACACATATATATATATACAGATTTGTATATATACATACATATATATATACATACACACACAGTCTCGGTGTGTGTGTGTTTGTGTGTGTGTGTGTGTGTGTGTGTGTGCATGTGTGTGTGTGCGTGTATGTGTGTGTGTGTGTGTGCGTGTGTGTGTCACATGTGAATGAAATAAAAAATCGAAATCTCCAGATTTACAATATTGTATTGATAGATATCTAATATCCCATTAGATACAGTAATTTTTTTTTTCGTTCATCGTTTCTATCTCGAAAGCTTCAATTATCCCTCTATTCACAACGATTTATCGATGTTTGAACAATGCTCGGATATCAGATTCTTTCTGGCCCTTATTTTTCTTTATTATCTTGATTTTTCTTTTTGTGTCTTTTTTCTGTTTTTATTTTATTATTATTTTATTTCGGTTTCGGTTTCGAGGTTGTCTTTTCTTTGATTTCCTTCTCGTCTCTTCATAAATATAGAAATACTCTCAGAAAGTCAGCCATACGCTAGCGCATACATAGATGCATAAATATATTATATGATTGTTATATATGTATATACACACACACACGCATACATGCACACACTCACACACACACACACATATATGTGTGTATGCACATTCTTTCACTCGTTACAGCTATGCGGCTGCAGTCAGGCTGAAGCACCACCGTGATTTTGCTTTTTTACACACTTTTCTTCGTTGGCTGATTCCTTCGCCCTGGTTGTTGGCTAATTTGGTGTATGAAGGAGTTCCGCACCACTGCCCTCCTCTGTGCCTCATATTGAGTCTTTGGTTGGTCCAGGTTTGTGTGCAGCGACTTTTTGAAGACATCCACGACCACATTGTATAGGTTTCTGAAATTTTGTGAATGGAGATTAAAGAGCTGTGAGACTTTGAATCCCAAGCTAGTCTTGCATTTAAGATGGCGTTGTTTCTACACTTACAGAGAAACTGTACCCTATAAAAGGTTGACATAAACATGCCTAATATACCCTCAAGTCTCTGGCTTACAGGATATGCCGTCTCCTCCTCTTACATTTTCCACCTATACTACAACTGTAGTCGCTACTCGGAACAAACTGTCACGTGACGCCCTCATCCCACTCGTTTCTCCTGATAATTCCCTACTTTCGTTTTCATTAATGTGTCTAACACCCCCACCCCAACATCATGAACCACTCTAACTCCTGTAGTACTGGAATAATAAAAACTCACTTAAGAGCTGGACTGTTAAGACTGTGCCTCCTCCTCTTCTTCGTTCCATGGAGATCCTCTTCATATCAGTTTTGATACGGAATTTATGATTTGTAGTTTATTTGTATGGTTTTGTCGCTTTTGTTTTTTATGACTCAATCATGGACGGATGGACAACGTCCATGAGAGTTTTGCAGTGTCTCTGAGACATATGAAAGTAAGGAATATATCTTCAGAGCAATCTTATAGACATTGTACTTTAGTCACACAACGAGTTTTGTATTCCCAAAATGAATCAGATGAAACAAAATATTTGAAGTGGAAGTTGAAAAAAAAAAGTCTTTATTTCAGCAGAGAAGAAAGCGTATATACATATTGTGCAAAGAAAAGGAAGCATAAATACATATCCAGCATTTTTAATAGAAACCGTTTGAAGAAAAGAGAGCAAGTATTGGATACATACAAATATCAATTATGGGATACAATATTGTTGGCATATAACTTTTACTTGCGTTTTGAAGAACTTTTCTATTCGAGTTTAGCTTGCGATATTGGAGTATATTTACAAAGATTCTAGACAACTTGAATCATTTGTAACTAGAGACAGAGAATATAGGTCGTTGATAGGAACGTTTTTGCCGTTAGCTTCATTGATTTTAACTTGAATGTCTACTCGATATTTAATTTGATTAAGCTCTGTTCTAATGTCTCGTGCGAACATTGTGACAAGCTCTGTTTGTCTATCAATGCTATAAATATCAACAGAATCCACATTCAGGTCAGCGACAAAAATGTCGCTTTTGGCATTGATTTTGCTGTCTTCATCTGACCCAAAACATGCAGCTTTGGCATTTCTACAAAATGATTGACAACTGATTTTAATTCAAGCCACACCGTTTTACAACGAGGCTCTTGTCTACGTTTACTAACCGAAACCTATTTCTCACTCTGGTAGTCATTTTATACTTAAGAGACTGATGCACATTGAGAACTGATTTCAGTTCAAAGTAAACATTTTTATTCTGAGGTTCTCATCGTATATATATATATATATAT
>NC_068999.1:37676116-37677349 GCF_001194135.2 Octopus bimaculoides | reverse complement strand
ACATATGAGAGCGTCTCATAAAGCGAGATTTAGATACCTTAATTTGCAGAGGAATTTGTAGTGGGTAGCTTAGCTTAATCGGTCAAAGCATGTAATCACGGGGATGTGAGTTCGAGTCCACAGCTAGCCACCTACACTTTTCTCTGCAAAATAGGGATAGTTTATCCTGTTCATGCTATATTATTAGCATTATTCTGCTATTGAGAATTTAAAATCACTGCTTTAACTTTCTAAAAGACATCTCAACGCTTCTAAAAGCAAACTTCGTTTGTTTATTTACGTTTGTCGTAATTTGAATTTAACATATGAGAGCGTCTCATAAAGCGAGATTTAGATACCTTAATTTGCAGAGGAATTTGTAGTGGGTAGCTTAGCTTAATCGGTCAAAGCATGTAATCACGGGGATGTGAGTTCGAATCCACAGCTAGCCACCTACACTTTTCTCTGCAAAATAGGGATAGTTTAACCTGTTCAGGCTATATTATTAGCATTATTCTGCGATTGAGAATTTAAAATCACTTCTTTAATATATATATAGGTATTTATACGCATATATATACATTTTGCTTACATGTACGTACATTTATATGAGTGAATCTGTGCCTGACGGCCCTTCTGTTTCGAAAGGCAGAATCAACATAATCGTCACAAAAAAAAACAACACTAAAACAATTAAAACTCAAATATAAAAGTGAAATGATCCTCACTTCATGTTTTCTATCATAAAATTCTCATTTAATGTTTGGTAATTGTTGTATAATCCAGTAAATACCAGCTATTTCGCTGAGATGCCTTTGAAGTTGGATATCTATACTACGATTAAAGGTAACCCGCCGCCGGTAGTTTGGCTCAAAGATACATCAAATATATTGCTAATAATACGAGTTATTCTCCTCTTTCCGTTAAATGACATTAGTAATTTAAAATGTTTGTGTTTAAGTGTTGTATAGCATGCGTTGTGGCTTGGAGGACTGAGTCAATTATTTATATTTCGTACCAGCGTGTAAAATAGCAACAATTATTACGTGTCTGAACGTATATATAAATACAACCGAATAAAAATATATACATATGTGTGTTTATCTATCTATCAGTCTATCTATCTGTCTGTCTATCAAACTATCTATCTCTGTATATATGTGTGTGTGTATATCTCCCTAAATATATATATATTCATAAATATGTGTCCGTGTGTGCATGTGTGTGTGTGTGTGTGTGTGTGTGTGTGTGTGT
>NC_068999.1:37671087-37675359 GCF_001194135.2 Octopus bimaculoides | reverse complement strand
TAAATTAATTTGACTAACGTTATTTTTCCATTTTGTAAACTTACAATTTACTCAGACCCTTACACGTGTGTTGTTATATAAAAGTAGCCTTTTTCTAAATGAGTGTTATAAACGATATTTTGAGAAATAGTTTTTCGAAAAGAGACTTCGATGGAAAATAATTAATTATAAACGGTGGGAGACCAACACCGAATTTGCGAAGCTACAACAAGAAATTCACGAGACAATTTCAGGTTAATTTGTACGAAAATAAAAAATGATTGACTGGAAGTGCTACACTTAATAAATTATTCTGTTGGCCTTGTTTACTTTTTTGCTTAGAAAAGAATGTTGAGAATGATAAAGGCTTTGAGGATTTAAACAATTTACATATGGCTATGCTAAAGCACGAGCGTTCTCAAAGGCATATAAAATCTTTGATAGATCTTAAAATATTCGGGAATGTTCGCATAGACTGACAATTAGATGCATGTAAAAATCAAAGCATACAACATCATAAGGAGCAAGACGAAACTGATCCATTCTGCAACGATTGATCGATGTTGTTATTTTTTTAGGCCTTCGGGAATTATCCAGGGGTTATTTTGAATCTGAAGGTTCTAATAATCGTGGAAATTATAAAGAACTCGTATATTTAATCAGTAAATATGACAAAAAAATGGAAAGTCATCTAGATACATCTCCTATCTTCACCGGTCTGTCAAACAGAATTCAAAATGACTTGATCGATGCAATTCATACAGTTATGTTGAATGAGATGCAAAAGGAAATTGAGCAAGCTAAGTTTGTTTCTATGCTTGTTGATGGGACATCTGATGTCTCAGCATATTCACAACTGTCAACAGTTTTACGTTGTTACAGAAGACTGTGTGGCGAAAGAACGATTTATCGGTTTCAGTGATGTTAGTGCAGATCGATCTGAAAATGCTTTATCTTAACATGTTTTTAAATGCAATTTCCTGTGGACTCTTTAGATTCTTTAAAAATCGCTTATGGCAGATTTTTTGATGTAATATCATTACAAAGTGAGCTCAATGTGATGTATTCAATTAAAGATTTTAGAAAAGCGAAGTGTAAGTCATTTAATGAGTTACATTTACAGCAGTGACTTTGTTGAAGCTATGCCAGAACTCTTCAATCTGTGCAAGTTGATTTTGACAATTCCGTCTACCACTGCTTCTCTAGAGCGATCCTTTTCTGCATTAAGTAGAATCAAAACATACCAAAGATGTGCGACAGGAGAAAGAAGACTGTCTGGGTTAGCACTAATGTCAATTGAAAAAGATTTAGTACAACACTTGATGAAAAGAGAAGATTTCTATGAAAATATGATAGATATATTTGCCCAGAAAGACCGAAGAATTGAATTAATTTAGAAATTAGGTAAATAACATTTTAGAACATTAACAAAAAACTTAATATATTAAAGGGCATATATTGCAGGTTTTGGTTAGTGTTTGTTATAACGTAAGGTTCGACCTTCTTACGTCAGTATTGTTTCGCAGGAGAAATTGTTCGACTGCTTCGTCACACCTAACCTACATAGGTTTTCCTTTCTGTGCTGCTGGGTGTAGTCTATTTACGGCCGTAAATAAGTGTTTTGTTTCACTTTCAATAAGTTTTTTTAAGGGGGGGTGGGATTTTTACAATATTGAATTTTCACTGTCTTTCATTGTGTGTGTATTCATGTATATGCGTGTATTTTCAATGTGTGTGCGTGAGACATAGTCTTTTAATATACGGAGTTCAGTAAGTCTCAGAGAGAATAAAAGAACTTTTGGAGCTAGCGGTCATATACTCACACACGGACGCACACACGCGCACACAGATATGTGTGTGTGTATTATATATATTTATATATATATATATATATGTATATATATATATATATATATATATATATATATATATATATATATATATGTATATATATATGTATATGTATATATATATGTATATATATTTGTATATATACACTTGTGAATGTAGATGTATATAAGTATGTATATATGAATATAGGTATGCGTACAATTATACAAAAAATATAAGCAAGTACAACAGCAAAAAGAGAACGAATAGAAGTTTAAATATTTAATAAGAATTTTAATCAAGATACAGCATAGTAAAGGGAAAAGAGTAGACCAAACTAAGAAGGACATTTAGTAGTAGTAGTAGTAGTAGTAGTAGTAGTAGTAGTAGTAGTAGTAGTAGTAGTGGTGGTGGTGATTGTAACGGTTGTAACAGTGAAACTTATAGAATGAGTAAACTGATAAAATAAGCCGTGTAATAAATGGAAGCAAAAGCAATAAAATTTGGTGAATTCCGAAATGTCGACCTGTGTGTCCAGGGTTTTGTTTTATTGTATTTAAATGTACCAAGGTACAGTGTGGGGTGCGTGCGTGTGTGTGTGTGAATATTTGGGAGTGTGCATCTGTCTGACTGAGTCTTAGTTTAGAATATGAATGTGAAGGAGAGAGATAAAGAAACTGACGGAAGAAGAGAGGGGAAGAGAAAACGAGAGACAGAGAGGGAGTGAGAAGTAAGAGAGAAAGAGAGGAGGTAAAAGAAAATGAGAGACAGTGGAAAGAGAAAGTGAGAGATAGAGGGTGAGAAGAGAGAGAAGAGGAAAAGAAAGAGACAGGGAGGCAAAGAGCGATAGTGGTGGGGGAGAGAAAGAGAGTTTTATTTCAATTCGAATAAGCAGTGATCGATATTTATTGGGTTTGTCATTCGTTTTCACAACCATTCACATCACAGACACAAACAAGCACATATTATGCGTAGGGAGGTGTGTGTGTTTGTACACGGATGAGTTTGTGTATAAACACGTGCACATGCATATTTACACATCTATGTACGTGTGTGTGTGTGTGTGTGTGTGTGTGTGTGTGTGTTTGCGTGTGCGTGTGCGCATGCGCGTGAATTTGTTAAAATAGGAACATTGCCGATGCTGCTGCGATTTTTCTTTGTTTCCTTCTCGGACCCCATTTTTTCCTTCCTATTTTCTTCTCATTTGATTTTCGTTAGTTTTAGTTATTTGACAGAATGACAACATCAATAACAATAATAATCACAACTACAACAACGATAAAAACATTTCTGCCAAATATAATAATCACAATTATTATCATTCAACTAATAATAATAATAATAATAATAATAATAATAATAATAATGATAACAACGACAACAATAATAATAATAATCTTTTCTACTCGAGGAATAAGGGGCCCGAAATTTTTGGGGAGGAGGCCAGTCGCTTAGACTGACCCCAGAATGCAACTGGTACTTAATTTATCGACCTCGGCGGAATTTGAACTTAGAAAGTAAAGGCAGGCGAAATACCGCTACGCATTTCGTCCGGCGTGCTAACGTTTCTGGCAACTCACCGCCTTGTTGTTGATGATGATGATGATGATGATGATGATGATGATGATAAAAGTGATAAGTGCAGAATCTGTGGACAGAATGGTGAAACCGTGTGGCATATTATCAGCCAATGTACGCCACTAGCCCAGAAGGAATATAAGAGACGCCAAGACAATATAGCCAGACTTGTCCATTGAACACTCTGAAACAAGTATGGACTTCAGAAAACAAAACATTGGTACGACCTGAAGGCATCGTCGAAAATAGAAATGCAAAGATCATCTTCGTCGTCGTCGTCACCATCATCGTCATCATCCAGAGTGTAGTACTGCTGACTGTGAAAATTTATATATAATTTAAATTCAATGAAGAAAAGGAATTACTTTCAAATTAAGAACAATTAATAATAAACACATATTTAAATTTAAATTAAGCATTTGTTAATTGAAAAATTTTAACATCATAATGGATATTGTCACTGAGTGAATACGTTAATATAAGCGGTTTTGTTTTAATAACAATGATGAGAATGAAAATATGTGCATATATATATATACTAGCAGAAATACCCGGCTTTGCCCGGGTTAAAGAGAATAATGAAATCTAAAAACGCCGTCTAGACTACGCAACCCTCAACTGTTAGTAGCTACGATACCATATTTCTACATTAATAACTCTCCAATCCATGCCAGCATGGAACATAGACATTAAGTGGAATGCCAGTCTCTCATCTAGGAGGGCCTTGAAATCAATGTTACCAACTGGGGACTATGTGTGTCGTAGTGATAATAAAAAGACCCAAAGGAGGTCTGCAACGAAATAATTTTACTTAACACTTTGCAAGTGAATCAGTGGAGCCAAAGATGCGTCTCATTTACTTGACAATTTATGCACCACATTGCA
>NC_068999.1:37666956-37668416 GCF_001194135.2 Octopus bimaculoides | reverse complement strand
ATATATATATATATATATATATAGCCTGTGTAAGATTGTACATATTGATTGTTAACCGTGGGTTTAGATAGATAAGAGCAACTACAATAACGCCATAACTCTACCACCACCACCACCGCCAACAAAAACAACAACGGTGTTATTAACGATATCTGGGAGCTACTCCATGTGAGGTAGAGAATCGTATTAGTTTAAGTAGGATGGATAACAGTATCCTAAGTATGACTGGATTGGTCTCTGAGACAAATAATGGTTACTCAAATGGACCTGATGCCAGCAATGTTAAGGAGTAGGGACCCTACTCGATGCCATCGATTCCAATACCAGATTACAGACACTTTCGATTTACAAAATCATGTTTATCAGAGTTACATTTCTTTAGTAGTAATTCAGGGACTCTCTCGACTTTATAGAAAGTATCAGGGAAAATCTCGCAGACCCTTTGATATTCTTGAATACGAAGGTGTCACGATACAGAATTTCCGCTCTCTAGGCGCAAAACCGCGTTTACAGTTTGGAACATATATTCATATGTCTCTACTACCAGTGGACATGCTTATAAAATCGAACACATAAGTATATATACATATGTAAATACATACATGTATATATACATAAATATATATATTCATATAGCTATCTTTCTGTCCATCTATCTATCTGTGTGTCTGTTTATCTCTCTACCGGTCTGTCTGTTTATCTCTCTACCGATTTATCTCTATCTATCACTCTCTATCTCTCTCTATCTCACTCACCCTCTTTTTCTCTCTGTATATATATATATATATATATATGGAAAAAAACTGAGATTCAGTTACTTAAGTTGAAACACCAAGTCAGTCCGGTATTATCCGCGCAGCTCGAAGTTAGAGGAGGAAAATCAAAAAAAGCAACAAAATATCAAGAAATGATGCAGTACGACCGTTTCAAGCGACTCCATTTAATTGAACAATGCAATCATCATATTAATTTCAATGCCAGGCTATGATCAGCTGCACAAATTAATAAATAGAATTTTAATCAGTCGGACACATTAATATAATTTTACGCAAATACTTTAACAGAGCAAGAAGAAGATGGAAGAAAACCAAGTTGTCGCTGTTGTCGCTAAGAATATACTACACTTCCGAAAATGCATATTGGGTTCATAATGTTGTGAGGGATTGTAATTCATTTTTAATTTTTATTTATATATATATATATATAATTAATTAATGAGGGTAGAAATTGAAATTAATCAATTAAAACCAGTGGTCTAGCATATTAAAAATCCGAGGATTAAAATTATATTACATATAGAAATAAGAGGAATGACCAGCAAAAGTGGACTCCCATATGCCAGAAATAGATGCCGAATCATCTAACCATATTTCTTTCGTGGTTAGATGATTCGGCATCTATTTCTGGCATATGGGAATCCACTTTTGCTAGTCATTCCTCTTATTTCTGTATGTAATATA
>NC_068999.1:37662894-37666453 GCF_001194135.2 Octopus bimaculoides | reverse complement strand
ATAATAATAATAATAAAACAGAACCAATTCCTATCATAGTAGGTGCCTTAGGTATAATAAAAAAATATTCAGACAAATACATAACAAAAATCCCAGGACTTACAAATATATATAACATACAGAAAATTGCACTACTGGGTACTGCACACATTCTACGCAAAACACTTTCAATACAGTAAACATAAGAGCACCACAGCAAACCACAGCACATACCCAAGGCGCACAGAGCTGCGCTCGGTAGTGAAGTGAAAGCACGTTATAAAAATAAAACTACTGAACAATAATAATAATAATAATAATAATAATAATGATGATGATGATGATGATAATAATGATGATATCAAAAAATAGCTTAGGAATGAGAACCTAGGTTCGAAATTTTCCCAAGATACCTAATGAAGGCTGGAGGGTATATCAACCGAAACATTGTGTTAACAACAAACAAGATGAGGACAAATGTAAATAATGTACATAATTCCTCATCTCTTACATTTAGAACTGTATATATATATCGTGAAATATATTTGCCAACTAAATATGGAGGACGATGCTACTGTTGTTTTCAGCCCCAGGTTGGACATCTCCTCTAGCTGACTAACGACACACTGCCTGTGTCCGATTAGTACTTGCGAGGGGAAGATCATCGTTCCCATCTCTAGCCTTACGTGATACACACAAACTCGTGTTTCTGGGCAGTAACCCGTCATCAGTGTATGATAATCACGAGCTAGTGATGACAACTCATTCCACACACAAAGTACTATAAGCTCTTCCCACTGGTACTGTTTACCACTCGCTCAGAGATTTAATATTGTATACATACATACATACATACAAATATATATGAATATATATGTGTGTGTGTTTATGTATATATATATATATATATATATATATATATATATATATATATACACACATAGTGTTTTTAAACACAACATATCCATTAGAGATTTTATCTGGGACGAAAACCGCAGGGGCTTTCCTGGCAGCGTTGTATAAGTATATATCGATGGCTCTGTGTATAGATACACATAGCTGTCTATCTCTATATCAATCTATCAACACACACACACACACACGCACACGCGCACGCACGCACACGCTACTGTATTTGTTACCAATTCCAGTTCAATAAATAAGGCTGAACACTTATATGAAAAACAATAAACTGAAAATATTTTTTTATTTAATTATATTTCTCTCTCTCTCTCTCTCTCTCTTTTTCTCTCTCTCTCTCTCTCTCTTTCTCTCTCTCTATCATTCTCACTACTTCCCTCAACCCCTAACCTATCTCTCTCTCACTTTCTCTCTCTCTTCCTTCTCCATTTCCCCCTCCCTTTCTCCATTTTGATATCTCTTAAAATTCGCTACTGGGGAAACTGTCTCCTTTACTTAATAAATTGCCCATTTAAGAGATGATTGAAGGGACATCGATGTTGTTTTTGTTTATTTGTCTACATGGTTATTCCTAAGGGACGGTAAGTCGTAATTTAAGTGAAGAGTACAGGACTTAGTTGAGTCTGTTCGTTGTTGTTGCTGTTATTGTAGCTGTTGCTGCTGCTGCTGATACTATTTCTGGTAAATGTTTGTTGAAATATGTTCAGTCGTGTTTAAAGAGATGGAAATTTAATTAAATCTTGTTTCCTTCAGTTGAGAAAAAAATAATTAAAAGAAAGAAAATTGGTAATATACATTATCAGCACCAAAATATGTAACAACTGACTAGAGCTTCTTTTCCTGGTCATTCTACTTGTTTGAAATAGCAGCTAAATCTCATCTGTATTAAAATGTTTCGATTGAAAATGAAAGACAAAGATGAAGGTCGATAGGACAATGTTTTGGAATCTAAGGAAGAATTGGTAATGCAATGTGGAGCAGAGAGAAACAACAATAAAAGCATAGAACGCTAGAGAGCCTCTATGTGGTTGATTAGCATGCTAGAAATAGAAGCGAAATCTCCTTTAAGCCACGCCATACTTCCTTTCAAAAGAAGCTTCTATATATATTTGATCGACAAGCTAGAAATTACAAACAAATATCCTTCAGGTTACACCGAACTGTCTTCAAAATAGACACACGGCATAATGCATTCCTGCTTATACTATGCCTCGAACAGAAATGGGTTCTTTGAATGTCTTTTATTCTAAATCTGCTCAATTAAGGACCTACGTAGAGTTAAATGACAGCAGCAGCAACATTTCGGCCCTGAAAAGATAAAAAGCAAAGTCGACCTCGACTCAAAACTTTAAGAGCCACCACCACTGTTTTTCATAACAACAGCAACGATGATGACGACGACGACGACAATTAGGAAGAGAGAAAGGACGAGTTGGAGAAGGAGAAGTAGGAGGAGAAGTGGAGTGTAATTTCTGGCTTTTTTTTTTTTTGAGAAAAGGATGACGAAATATGGGTATCCCTTGTTCCAAAACGGCGGAGATTTACGAAGTTTTGATTAGCAATAAACCAAATCATTCTTGGAAAACCAAAAAGATGGAAAACAGACGTGATAAAAATTGAGTCATCTGGTGCACAGGGTTACGTTGTGTGCTGCAGGCCCTTTCGTCAGGAACATTCTTATCACGCTCACTAGCATTCAACAATTTTAATGAATGACTGCAACACCCAACAGGATGCAATACAACACACAAAGTGTAGAGCTTTACTTCAATTGGAAGGAGACACAATTACAATGAGGATATAACAAAAGATATGAAAATAGAATTCAGAAAACTAAATTGAAGTAAATTGAATCCGCAACGGTTGGCAGAAAAGCTAAGGTATTCGGGGAAAATCTGATACAAATTGGACCGGATTAGCCTGCCGTTTCCAAGATATGGGAAATGCCCTCTTGCAGTTTTTTTCCCTCCTACTTAAAAAAATATTCTCAGAGTAGATCCATTCTGCCTCACCAGTCTTGCTACTCTCATCCACGTTTTGGTAAATATACTGGAAGGCAGCACCGCCCTCTGTACTTTCACCTTCCTCTTCAAATGATACTTGAAGAAATTGATGAGAGCTTGACCAGATCGTAAAGTGCCGATCTTCATCCCTTTCAGACAGGTTCCCCATTCAGCCTCTTTCACCACAGCCACTAAACAGAGAAAGATCTGCCATAAACCCTTTCTGTGTCATTCCAATGGCTGTAAATATACTCCCGATACTGAAAAGCATGTTAATGAGGTTTCCTTATTACATTAGCATGGAGCTAATGACTATAACATTATAACACCGTTGATAATAATGATGACGATGGTGATGACGATGATGATGACGATGACGGTGGTGGAAGTGGTGGTGGAAGTGGTGAACGGGAGAAGGAAGAGAGGAAATTGTAAGACGAAAGAAGGAAAAGGTGGTGGAAAAGCGAAGGAAGATGAGATCGAAGGAGAGTAGGAAGAGATGAGAAAGAGTCAGAGGAAGAGGAGGAGGAGAAGGAGGAGGTGGTGGGGGAGAGGGTAAGAAAGCGCGACATGATGATGATGATGAGAAGGATGATGATGAGGAGGAGGAGGATGATGATGATGAGGAGGATGATGATGATGATGAGGAGGAGGAG
>NC_068999.1:37659768-37662579 GCF_001194135.2 Octopus bimaculoides | reverse complement strand
ATAATAAATGACTTCCCGTGATAATAATAAAGCATAAGAAAAAAAGATTTTAAGCTCTGAGCGGTTCCCCCCTTCAGAGAAAATTCTCCCTCCCTTCTATTTCTTTGTAAATTCTCTTTCTCCCTGTCTCTTACTCCGAAAGCAACCGTAGGTAGCAGCACCAACAGTCGCCAGTCAAAATTCACAGATGATATAAACATTTGTCATTTCTTTACAGATCAACTATATTTTGACTTCCTTCATGGGTCAACAGTAGACCCTTTTAAAAATGGAGTTGGACAAATCAGTTCTTAAACCCTTAGTTCGAATGCACCGCCCATATTATCTGTTGTTTGTTTGGGCCCTGACAGGTATAGATCGAAGTAATATCTCAGCTTCAGATTATCTCTAGATAATCTTCTCTGCAGTTGATAGTCACCCGCTTCAGATAAATGTTTTTTCTAAATAATAACCCTTATATTCATTTACTTTGCTGCTTGTTTTAATTGTTGAACTGTGGCCATGCTGGGGTACCACCTTGGAGTGTGTAGATAACAAATCGACACGAAGACTTTGCCTTTTGTTTTAAAGTCCTCGGACCTTAATCGATCTTCTTTCTAAACTGATAAATTCGAAAATGCGCGCTCAAACGACCTGCCTCCAATCAATTAGTCGTTTCCGTTCACCAAAGCACTCACAAGATATTGGTTGACTCGAAGCTGTATGAGAAATCACTTGTCCAAAAGGACATCAAGTTAGACTCAACCGGAAATCACATGACTACGAAATGAACTTCCTTACCGTGGAGTTCTTTCAGTGCATGAAGATGCATTTGTATGGATGCTCATTGTAACAAGGTGCAGTTGTTATCGCAGGGCAGTTTGGCTTTTATTACATTCCCAATGAAGACACGTCTTCAAACCACAGACAGGGACCATTTGTTATGGTGGTCGGAGTATCAATGAAATACTGTCACTTGCATAGTTTCCTTCCTTGCGAGGGGACATGGAAGTTGCAGTACAGTTAAGATCAGTAAACACTTCACTGGTCGTCTGTGCGGCTGCGTCGTCCATTTGAGTTTAAGACATTCTAGTAGCCTTTTAGATGTAAAATCAGAGTGACTTTTGAAAACGAGGAACAAACAAGAAGCACGTGTCCATGTGTGTGTGTGTGTACGTGCGTTTCCTTATGTGCATGTGTTATGTGTATGTAAAAGCGTGTGTTCGTGAGTATATGTCAGCTTTCTGAATGTACGAACATATACAATTTGTATGTACAAACGTATACAATTTAACGTTACTTAATGCACTATAGTGCACTTGTGACGCTGGGTGTAATTTCAAACATGTTTACACGTTTTACAATAGAAAGTCATTTGGTTTCAACAAACAACAGTTGCTACAATACATTATGCGTTGAGAACAAAAAGAAAACACACACACATATATATATATAATATGTATATAACAAAAACTGCAGAAGTACAACGAAACAATAAAATATATAAATAGATATAAAAAAAATACAAGGAAACTGGTAGGAAGTCAGTAAAACAAAATGCAATTTGTTAAAATTAATTTAAGAAAATAACGAAGTAGTTTTATTTAATTTTAACTGATTCCAAATACAATGATCGTTCGCAATTTACTTATTTGATTTGTAGAGAGTTCTTTCTTTTTTCTTCTTTCTTTCACGCTCTTTCTTGATTTCTTTCACTCTTTCTTCCTATCTCTCTTCTACCATTACTTTCTATTCCTCATTCCTTCCTTTATTGTTTTGCTTTTTATCTCTATCTCTTTCAATAATTTCTTTCTCCTTTACATCTATTTTCGATTTCTTTCTCCCCTCTCTTTCTTTTTCATTCCTTCTTTATTACTTTGCCTCCTTCTCTCTCTCTCTCTCTCTCCCTCTCTTTCACTCTCTCTCTCCCTCTCTCTCTCTCTCTCTCTCTCGCTTTTACTCTTTCTTTTCATTAACATCTCCCAATTTACACCTACATATCTTACCTCTCTCACAGTTATATCCATATCGTTTCCTTTTCTTTCTCTTTCTCTCTCTCTCTCTTTCTCTCTCCCTCTCTTTCTCTCTCTCTCTCTCTCTCTCTCTTTATCTCTCTCTGTCTCTCTTTCATTAACACCATGCGAGCAGTTCAACTTTTATTAGCTGCTAATGCGCAATTGTTATGCAAGTAATGATGCACGGAAAAATTAATGTGCTCAAAATCTGGCAACACTCATTCAACTAATATCTGCTAAAAGCGAGACGATGTAGAAAATAAAATAAAATAAAATAAAATAAATAAATAAATAAATAAGCAAACAAACAAATAAACAAACAAATAAACAACAACTTTGCTATTTAAATTTCATAGAACTAAAACACACGGGAGAGATGTTGTGAAAAGAGATACCATAGAAAGACATAGAGGAATTAGATGGAGAGAGAGTAAGTAAATGAGAGTGAGGGAGAGAGTGGGGTGAGACAGATGGAGAATGAGAGTAAACGAGAATGTTTGAGAGAGACTGAATGAGAAATGAGTTTTAAATGAGAAGCAGAATTCGAAGTACATCAGTCTGATAAACAACACACATACACACACACACACAGAGCTAGAGGCATACACATACACACAGAGCTACAGGCATACATATACACACATACACACATGCACACAGATAGACTGACAAAAAAAAACTGAGAGAGATATGTAGGAAAGAAGAACAAACCCATAAAGAATTTGTATGTATGTATTTATGTATGTATGTATTTATGTATATATATATATATATATATGTGTGTGTGTGTGTGTGTGTGTGTGTATGCATATATATA
>NC_068999.1:37656020-37658187 GCF_001194135.2 Octopus bimaculoides | reverse complement strand
ACATATATATATATATATACATATATATATATATACATATATATATATATTATATATACATGCATTATGTATATACATGTCAATATATGTGTGTGTGTGTGCGTGCGTGTGTGATGAATGCCACTCTATATTGAGCGTCCGTTCTATATATTCGATATCTGTGCCCCAGAGCGCTCTTTCCTGAAGATGAAACACTGCATTGTTTTAATAACGGACGTCACAAAGAAAGCCAACACAATATTGATATTTGTGACAGTTGCTGGTAAAGTGTAATATATCGGCAAAATATAGTAGAATCGACATTGTCTAGCATCTATGATATTAGTGTGTGTGTGTGTGTGTGTGTATCTGTTATATGTCTCTCTCTCTCTCTCTCTATATATATATATATATATATTTGTTCTTTAGTTTATTTTAGCCATCGTCCCAAAGAAGCAACATCTCCAAAGTTAAAAGTTCTAGTTAAAAGTTCTGTGTGTATGTCGGTAGAACCCATGTCTTCGTTTCGAATCTCAATATTGGAGCCATCTCTTGTTGGTTCTGTTTTGGTTGGAGTTCTTTCAGCATGGATGACCAGGCCACGCCGGCGAGGGTTTCAAAGAAATCTTAACATAAATACATTCGCTGCTATTATGAAAAAATGTCGTACGTCCAAGACATCTTTCCGATGCCAAATTACCTAGAAATGTGATAAAATCCGTATAGTCTCAATATCGTGTGTGAGACAAATAATCTTTTACAGGGCGACGTTTCTTTTGTAGTTCAGTACACGAGGTTGGAATGGAATGTTCTTTAGAGCCTCTACTGAAAGTTTGACCTCTAGGGACAGGAGAGATTATCAGGAGGGTTTTTAAACACCTGAAAGACTATTGAAGGCTTGTGAATACTTAAAGTTACAGTTAGCAACCCGCGATCTACATAAATCCTGCCAGGAATAAGGACGAACCTGAGTCAGGTCAGCAATACTAATAATAATAATAATAATAATAATAATAATAATAATAATAATAATAATAATAATAATAATAATAATAATGATGATGATGAGGATGATGATAACAACAACAACAACAATAATAATAATAATAATAATGAGGAGGAGGAGGGGTCACTCCCGTCGATTTTGACGTTTGAGTACCTGAAGAAAAAAATATGTAGAAAAAGGATTTAAAGTGAAGTTGCATCTATTTGCGATGGATGCGTGAATGTAATCTGAATTCAGGAATGGATTTTACAATGAAGCCCCAATGGGGGGACAATGAGGATTCCGATTTTGTCTGCGATTGGACAAACGAGTCTGTTGATCGCAGGATAAAGTTCTTTTATTGTTCTGTTTCTTCAATTGTTCAGATGCATCGCCACCCATCTGACATCATTCAGATCGATCTGGACAATAACTTGCCCAAGATGTTAAATTCAGTGTTAAGGATTTTAATAATTATTTCCGACTTCGCCTTATACCTTAACAGGGGCCTTCCTTAACCATGAAATCCCTCCACATGCTGGCCGTTGTAGTGATACAACGACTATTGCTGCTGCTGCCAATACTACTACTACTACTGCTGCTGCTACAATATATATTGAATGGCCTCTAATATAGGCATGACGTCAAGAATTTTGAGGCCTGATATATTTGATTGTATTTATGGTACCATTGATGTGGGAAAGGCCAAGTGGACATCAGCCGGATTTGAACTCACAATGTAAAAAGGTTTACAGCAGATACAATGAATTATTTTCTGCAAAACTAATGATTGTGACTACTACTACTACTACTACTACTACTACTACTACTACTACTACTACTATATTTAATGTCCCTCATCGTTATATTTCTTTTATTCCCACTCTTTCCATGTCACTCTTTACTTTCCTCTCTCTTTTTCTCTCTCTCTTTTATTTATTCTCTCTCTAATTCCCCAAATCCCTCTCCTTCCATAACTCTCATTCTCTGTCTGTTTGTCTATCTCTGTCTTTCTCATTCTCTTGCTCGCCCTCTCTCCCCCCCTCTCTCTCTCACTCTCTCTCTCTTTATGACCCTTTTTCATTCTCTCTGTTATATATTTGTTAGTTTGATAAATATATTTAAAAATTTATCCGTTTACATACACAGCCATTCAATTACACTTCTCTCTCTCTCTCTCTCTCTCTCTCTCTCTCTCTCTCT
>NC_068999.1:37649211-37654233 GCF_001194135.2 Octopus bimaculoides | reverse complement strand
AAATTAATAATTAACAATTTTGCCAAGTAGTTCAGTATGCAAAAAAACCTTTATCGGTAAACCATTTATAATTATAAACATATAGGGATCAGCATAAGTTGCTTCACCAACATACTGAAAATTTAGAAATAGCAGTCAAAGAACTACTAATTCTAACTACAATTTTTCTCCAACGGATGGCGATATTTATGGCACACATAAAACAAAACAGAAGAGAAAATAAAACGAAAACAAACCTGCCTTTAGTTCATCATGTACGACGTTTCGTGATTAGAATATAAAATTCTTTTCTACTCATCAGCATGATATACAAAATAAATCTGAAAATGCTAATATACTCATGCATATCTGACCATGCGACATCACATATCACATAAGAAAAATCAGCATCCACAAATTTATCGACTAGTGAGTTCCGTATCCCTCCTCAAAATTATCCCATGTGCGTCACAAATAGTCCCGCAGAAAATACTGCAGTTTAGCCATCCAAGAGAAGACTATCAATATATAGATATAGGGCAGAGAATTGCCAATTATATATATATATATATATATATATATATATATATATATACGCACAACAGGCTTGCACACAGTTACTATCATCAGAATAACTTCATAACACTTTGGTCGGCCGCAGTTATGTTAGAATTACTTAAGATACCACATTGGAGGACTGAACTCCAAACCTCGTATTTACAAAGTGAGTTTCATAAACGCAGTTATAAGTAAAATGGAAATATTGTACTGGAAATAGAAACTTCATTTGAAGTACAATATTACGGGAACTTTCGACCACTACGACTTCTGAGTCTGCTTAATACGAGGTTCTCATGTCCAGCATAGCTTGTGTAATTAGATGTAGTTTCACCATTTTTATTAGTAATAAATATATCTATTAATATGAATATTAGCTCAGTATTATCGATGGTAGAATCTTCCCAATATATCAAACTTTGCTGCATATCATTTGGGGAGGGGTGGGTGACAGAGAGAGAGACAGACAGACAGACCGATAGATAGAGAGAGGGAGGGAGAGAGAGACAGACAAAAAGAGAGAGAGAGAGAGAGAGAGAGAGAGAGAGAGAGAGAGAGAGAGAGAGAGAGAGAGAGAGAGAGAGAGAGAGAGAGAGAGAGATCGTTAAAATTGTTCATTTACTAATTCCATCAGCCTGATAAAAAGTCTACGATTTTATAGGAGGAAAAGAAAAGAAAAAAGAAAACAACGGTTAATTCAAAGCTACCAACTTAGCATGAAACTCATAATTCATGAATATTCCATCGTTTTCCATAATTTTCTTGTCACCCAGGAATCTTCTTCATCATTGGATTCGTTTATCTGAAACTAAAAAAAGCAAAACAACTGAGAAAATTTCTTTCTTGGCAGGGTTTTTTTGTTTTGTTTTTTTTTTTTGCCAATTTTGGTGTTTTTATTGTTTGCTGTTTTGTGAGCTTCATATGACTTTTTGTTCTTTCTCTCTCTCTTTCTTTCTTTCCGTTTTGTAGACATTGTGTTTGAAAACATGGCTTTGCTTTCACTAACCTTTAAACCAATCTGATTGATGATTCAAGCGAACGACTGTAGGCTCTATGTGGTGGCTCACTTGACAAGCTAGAAATAGCAGGTAAATTTCCTTCAAGTCACACATCCTGCTCTACAGTCTTGAAGGAAAGAAAAATAAATTGAAAGATGAATCTGAAAATAATCACATGTTTGTGAAGATTAGAAATATATCGATAATAGATTTGATCGATTAGAAGTCGTCTGGAGTTTAACAAGGACAACAAACAAAATAACAACAAGAACAGGAACAACTAGGTTATATTCGTACCAACAAGAGACACCTTGAATGGTTTCTCAATCCTTAGAAATAGCAGTTAAATCTTTCTAACATTTGACTCGTCTGTTTTTAATGCAGAACCTTTGCTCAGACTAATAACGGTACTCCTACATCATCACTGACTTGCTAGAAATTGCAGCTCTATCCCTGAAATGTTGCAGTCTTTTTCATTAAAAATAAAGGGGTGAGATCACATTGAATCATTTAGTACTACATACCTCTAAATATACGAGATGGTCTGAGTTGGAAGGTCTTTGATAACAAATCTCTTTGATTGGGGTTTGATCTGTCACTAAACAACGAATGGTTGTTAGTTTGTATTTAGAACATTTCTTTTGACATCGTCTCGCTTCGAGCGTTTATTTCCTTTCAAAGCTTTCCAAGAACCAATATTGTTTTCAATGAAATTGGTTTCGTGTTTTGACACAAGGCCAGCAATTAGTTTTAAACCAATTACATCGACCCCCAGCGTTTGACTGGTACTTAGTTCTTATGGACCCCGCATGGATAAAAGGTAAAGTCAGTCTCGGTGGAATTTGATTTTAGAACGTAAGAACAGACAAAATGCTGCTAAGCATTTTGCCCGATATGCTAACGATTCAGCCATCTCATTGCCATATTGTTTTTTTTTTTCCATTATATAAACCAGGGTTGAGGCGGCGAATTGGCAGAATTGTTAGCAAACCAAGCAAAATATTTTGTGATATTTCGTCCATCTTTACGTTCAGTGTTCAAATCCCGCCGATGTTGACTTCCCTTTCATCTCTCGGCGTCAATAAAATAAGTACCAGTTGAGTACTGGAGTCGATGTAATCGACTTACCCACTCACCCAAAAGTTCTGGCTTGTACGAAACTTGAAACAAATATTAAGCACGGTTTGAAATGTCTTCAACTTTTATAAAGGTCTTAAAACAAGACACAGCGAATTTATAATTTGGATATTTCTTTAGCAAATGTATTTGCTGGTGCTTTCTCAAGCTCATAAATATCATAACTGATTCAAACATTGCAAAATGTATTCAAAGTCGACCTTCGTTTATTTGACTCCCTCTCGGGGAATTTCATTGTGTATTTACAGAACTGGGCATTTGCTGACACGATCCGCGTTTCATTTGATGGTTTGGCATTTGATTTCCATTGAGAAGCCATCGTAACATTCGTTCAATTAACTGAGCATCCAACAAACTAAATTAATGCGCAACTGGCTGAATATTCCGCAGACATATATTCTTTTAACATGATTCCTCCACCGAATCAGCGTGGCCGAATAAGTGCCAATGTTGGGCAATTCATCCAACGAACATCCAACGAAAAATTCATCCATACACTTTCCGCCCTTTCAAATTTTCTCTCCAAGATGCTACGCCATGGGATCGAACTCGGGATCATAATATTAACTTCTTAAACATCGTTCTACCCTAGTTCAAGTAATTCTCAAAAGCATATATCAATTCGTGTGAGAAGCCGATATGTTGAAAGTAAGCTTCCCTTCAAATAGAAAATCTATTTGGCATCTTCCTTTGGGAAATAAAAAGTGTTACATCCTTAAAAACACTCGGGGAATAAACATTAGTTGAGAACTTTTATCTTTGTTCGTGTGTGTGTGTGTGTGTGTGTGTGTGTGTGTGTGTGAGAGAGAGAGAGAGAGAGAGAGATAGGTGGGGAGAGAATGTTCGTATGTATGCTTTTGAGTGAATTACTCAGAGACAGAGAAAGTGATAATGCCTTAGCCTTTTGTATCCAACCTTCAGACTGGCATAAATTATGCGGCTGGTGATGAGCGTGCAATTATGAAGGTCAATACATGTGAGGTGGTATACGATGGGTTAAAGACAAATTCTGGGTCTGCCAGAATCATTGCATAATATATGTAGACAGATCATGAACGGGGTAGTAAGGTACAATAGAAATGATGAAAGGTAGAATAAGTGTGTGGATTTAGGTGAAAGTGTTGTGGCTCTTGAGAGTTTAAAAAAACTTTTCCTATCTTCTCTTTTTCTGCTGTGGTCTAAGACTCCATTACTCGATCGGTTCCTCTTTTTTTAAGACGAAAAGGTGTTATCTGAAAAAGATTTGATTGATATTTCTAGAAGGACTCGCAAACTCATATAAGATCTTTGTTAGATATCGTACTTATTTACGACCAGGTTAATTACAGGTTAACCGGGGGTTGGTTACGAATGAGTAGAACCTAGTATCAATGAGTTTCCAACCGTGACCAGCTACAGTATATAAAGGATTATATTATCGCATCATATTTAAGAAAGATGTGACTGTTATTTCTATCAGATCACTTGTTTGCGTGACAAGTTTTGTACCTGAACCCAACATAAAATCAAGGCATCTGAGTTCGAATCCTAACTATGTTGTCTTTGTTTTACATTTCATCACAAATTTCAATAAAAGGAAATAACAAAGCATATATTTAGCTCAGATTCGATCAACAAAATACACTTCGAACTACAACAACAACAAAATGAGTTCGGTTGGATTAGGTCGAAAGGATGTTATAAATACAAGTTAGAGGAGCAAACACAAAAGAACAGACAAACAATTACCAAAATACAACAAATAAACAGAAAGACTTAGCAGTTCATAATTGAAAACTTTCCACTCAGCCGGAAACTGTTTTTCGATATGAATCCAGTCGCTTCCTGACGGTCATCTTTTCTTCCATTGTGTCTACATCTCATCGTCTTCCTCCTCCTGACAACCCTTATATACGCACATACACATACACACACTCTATCACTCTTACTCTCCCTAATTCTCTGTTGCTTGCTGTTAATTGTACGGATGGCCAAAGGGCACATTCACTTATATTGAATTCATATTTCACAACCAGGTTGGCAGTTATATCCTCTCATACGACACACATACATGATTTACTTTGTTACTGTTACCTAGATTGTACAGTAAGGTTAAAGAAGAGATAAACTAGCTTCCTATCCCGAGGCAAAAATATTTCTGTCACACACAACACATTGTAAACACTGAAAATGAATTTAACGATCATCACAAGTATCATTTATAGGGCAAAATGTTTCGTTTGTTATTTCTTCTTCTTCCTTGTCTTCTTCTTCTTCTTCTTCTTCTTCTTCTTCTTCTTCTTCTTCTTCTTCTTCTTCTTCTTCTTCTTCTTCTTCTTCTTCTTCTTCTTCTTCTTCTTCTTCTTCTTCT
>NC_068999.1:37646730-37648355 GCF_001194135.2 Octopus bimaculoides | reverse complement strand
GAATACAATTAATTCCAATATAATATAGAATTGTTGAGGACTAATTAAGAATGTGAACGCAATCCTCCTTTGACTCTGATGCGCAGAAAAAATCGTGGCTTTTCCTGGTAGAATGTTTCAATGTTTCAACCTCTTTTCAAGGGATTGGCATTCGTGTATAGTAATTTATAGACCGATTCAGTGTATATGGCAAATAATTAAATATTTCCGTAAAATTAATATGGCACTCCGTCGGTTACGACGACGCCGGTTCCAGTTGACTCAGGGAATTAACGTGCAAGTGGCTGAGCACTCCATAGACACGTGTATCCTTAACGTAGTTCTCGGAGAGATTCAGCGTGACACAGAGTGGGACAAGGCTGGCCCCTTTGAAATACAGATACAAGAGAAACGGGAAGAAAGGGTGAGAGTAAGTTTAGGTGAAAGAGTACAGCAGGGTTCGCCACCACTTCCTGCCGGAGTCTCCTGGGGCTTTAAGTGTTTTCGCTCAATAAACAATCACAAAACCCGGTTTGAGAATCGGAATCGCGATCCTATGACCGTGAGTCCGCTGCTCTAACCACTGGACCATTGCGTCTCCACATTTCCGTAATCTAAACAAATGCAAACATGAAGTAATTAAAAAATTCTTCTCTGCCTTTCGGGATATTTGAAACCCTGTAAAATATCTTCGAATATGGAATCGTTTTTACGAGAAATATAAATAACCGCAGAGTCCTGAGCAAGGTGCCAGGCAGTGGGACAGAGCCCAGAACCACGTGGTTGAGAAGGAAACACCTTACCACACAGACTGATATATATGCATGTGTGTATGACTCTACATAGCAAGGTAGGGTACAAAATTGGAAGAGAGATATCTTTAGGTATACAATTAATATATGTGGAATTTATACCCACACATATAAATGAGAGATAACAAACATGACAGAGATGTCACAGAACATACACCATTGCATGGAGATAGCTTCAGAACGACTTCCTTGATTTTCATCGAGGAAATTTCATTTTCAGTGTTAAGAAACTTTTATCTGCACGACACTTCAAAACACTTCATCCGGGGATCTTTCTTTCCTCTTTTATTTCTCATATTGTCACGGATATCTTATTACAATTTCTAGTTGTTTTTGTCATTGCGTTCTATACTTTGTTTTTCTTTATTGTTTTCCCCTTTATAATTTCTTCCTCATCACTATCATCGTCACCATCATCATCGTCGTCGTCATCATCGTCGTCGTAGGTCGTATTGGTGGTGGTGGAGGTGGATTAGTTCCAGAATCAGTTAAAGTCGATTATTACCACAACAAAATTTGTTGCAGAGGAAAAGATAGAGAGATAGATATTTATATAGAGACAAACAGTCATAGCGCAGAGAGAGAGAGAGAGAAAGTGAGAAAGAGATAAGATGAAATACTTCTTGAAGTCTAACGGCAAAACGAGCCAAAATAGTCGAAAAATTAAAACAACATATAAAGGATTTTATAAATATATATGTGTACGTGTTTTTATAGATACATTTGCTATATATACATATGAACATGATACACACACACGCACACACACAGACACAAACACACACACACATATGTATAAATATTATATATATATATATATATATATATATATAT
>NC_068999.1:37643360-37646388 GCF_001194135.2 Octopus bimaculoides | reverse complement strand
GTATATGTATATCTTTCGTATGAACTGGATCACACTATAAGTTTTATAATCAGCAGCAGCAGCAGCGACATCGTGTATTTTCTATATTTTGTTATTGTTATTTGTATTTTTTTTCTGTTATTTATGCAGTTGTTTTGAATTAATTTTAGCTTCAGATTTTCCTTTTTTTTTATATATATTTTAGAATCGACATCCAAACAAACAATCAAAAAATATCTCCAACCGCAGAACTGTGAAATGTAATAAGGCAAATAATATTAATGGTAGTAGTAGTAGTAATAGCAGTATTAGTAACAATAACAATAATAATAATAATAATAATAATAATAATAATAATAATAATAATAATAATAATAAAAACAAGAGCAACAGAAATAATAATATTAACAAAAACTAGTAGAAAGTTTAGCAACCAACGTATTAACGAAAATGGAATATATGTTATCGTGAAGGCATGCACTCCGTGGTATCACGCAAGGTTGTTAATCTATGTGTGTGTGTGTGTGTGTTTGTATATATATATATATATATATATATGCAAATATACGCATGCAATTTTACAGTCACACATACACACACAAACACACACATGTTTGAATTATTTACAAATAGCTGATGGTGATAATGATGATGATGTTCGTAATAAGGAAAATAGCAGTAATCGCTCCGTCGAATTACAATTTCAACCCATTTATAGAAATAGAGATGGAAGAACTATTATTAGTTTGGTTGTTTTTTCGTTTTTGTTGTGGGGGGAGAACATTAAGGAGTGTATGGTGGTGGGGGGTGGGGGTTGTTAATGTTCATGGTGCCGATGATGATGACGATGATGATAAGAAGAATGCGAATGCGATGGTGATTTTGATGAATTTGATGATTAAAGGGATTCTGACGAGGATTTGTACAATTAGAATAACAACAACAACAATAATAATAGTAATAATAATAATAATAATAATAATAATAATAATAATAATAATAGTTAGAAAAGAACAATGAAGCAACCAGTAAACGAACTACGAAAACATAACACCTTGGAAAGAATGTAAAAATGAAACCAGGTGAAATCAGGAAGAATGAGAGATATCAGGAACTAGTAAGTAGGTATAGGATAAAGAAAAAGGGTCAAAATGTAATCCTTGTTGAGCTGAAACAAGGATTGCAGGCTAAATCGACAAGGATCAAGAGATGTGACGACCAAAAAATTGAATAATCTAAAAATGAAAAGATTGTTTCAACAAGACCAGAAAAGGTTTTATCAACAACTGAATGGAAGGCCAATAGTGGTGAGAAACTGGACACTGAAGAAATTGGCAAGTTTTGGAGTAACATCTGGGATAATGGAAGGAATTATAAGAAAGATGCTAAATGCTTGCAGGAATTAAAAATGGAGAGGTATGAAGTGAAACAGAACAATATAAGAATAACATCTCAAATGGAGGCTGAGCAGATAACAAAGGTTCCAAACTGGAAATGTCCAGGCCCTGATGAGGTACAAGGTATTGACTGAAAAATGTCCCAGTATTACAAAAAGGAATAGCTGCGCAAAATGGATAAAATGATCAATAACGGAGTGGAAACGCCAAAGTCGATGACCACAAGTAAAACGGTTCTTTGCCAAAAAGATTCCGATAAAAGTTATGCAGTGGATAATCTCCTGCCTTCTCTTGATGTGTCAGTTGATGACAAGAATTATATTTAATCGTGTGTATAACTTACAGGAAATGAAATGACAAACTGCCAGTGAAACAGAAGCGATGCAGGAGGAAAAAGCGAAGGACAAAAGCTCGACCTCTGATAGACAGAATGGTGCTGGACGATTGTACTGAGACGGTCTTCCTACATCCTATTTTGCGCGGGATACTCTTCAAAGCCAGCAATTTCGGCGGGGGATTAAGAAAAACGACAGCAGCAACAACAACAACAACAATAATTAACAACGACAATCACAACAACAACAAGATAAAGGACAACAATTTTGTTTTAAATGGCAAAAATATCGAAAAAGCGTCGCTGTGAGTTGATTCGTAACTTCACAAGAATCAATTTCGTTTGTGTCATTGTTTGCTGATAGTTTGGAACAAGTCTCTTTTAGCCGGGAATATGTATGGCTTCAGCTTTATTTGAACAGTGATGAGTTAATAGCGATTGGTTTAATAATGGCGTTGGATTCCCACTTAAAATGGAGCTGCGTTAATTTAAAGACAAAATAATAAAAAAAAATGAAGAAGAAACATTATTCTCGTTGGAGCCGTAGAACTGTGTTATTGAAGGTTCTCGCTCTTTGATAGCTTTCCGACTTCTTCCGGACCATGGTTTTGTCAGAAAAGATCGATATGTCTGTCAGCGAATATAGCATTTCATTCCATCTTCTGATTACCTTTTCTGGACACATTATTTTCAAAGTTTAAATATATATTGTCCACTTGGTAGAACCAACAGCTAAGTCATATTTCTGTGTATATTCTGTATTTCTAAAGGATGAAAAAAAAAAACGGAAATCATTAATTTTTTTATATATCTGTAGATCTTTTATGTTGATTACATCAACTGCAATTGGCGTTAGACACATTATTATTATTATTATTATTATTATTATTGTTATTATTATTATTATCATTATTATTATTATTATTATTATTATTATTATTATTATTATTATTATTATTATTATATTTCAAGTTTTATCTTCTTCACTGTGGTTGATACATTTCGCCAACGGAAAATCGATTGATTTCATTATTTGCCAGTTTATTTTCGCTTAGCTTTGATCTTGAGTAGCTATAATCAGATCTTCCATTTCTGACTTTACTTCAGAACTTTGGTTACATTCTAGAAATTCCTATTGCTTCACTTCCGCTCTGTCTAGTTTTTCAGGATGCTCACAATGGAACTTTCTCTCCAATTTACGTTTGTCTTCCGTTTAGCTTTGGTTTTTTTTTTTATGTCTCACTCTGTTGTTTTTTTATTGTGTGTGTAAATGAGTGTAAGTGTCTCTATGTATGTGTGTGTGTGTGTGTGTGTGTGT
>NC_068999.1:37641954-37642977 GCF_001194135.2 Octopus bimaculoides | reverse complement strand
TACGTTCCTCTTTGCTAGAGCTCTCACTGACTTTTTCAAGTTTTACTTGAAAAGGAAATTGAAAGTGGAGAGTGAAGTGCTGTCCTCGAGTGAGTTTATTGAAAGGTGAGTGGAAGTTGCGAAAATGGCAAGAGTGGATGGTACCTCTCTAAGTGTAGACCTGTGAGTCGGAGAGAAGGAATTAAAGAAGGCACTTGCTTATAGGGTTTTAGGGAAATCTCGGACAGAAGGGTTCCTCAATTTTCCTTAGAGGCCTTCCTCTATCAGGATGGCCACATCTCTATCATCCTTCCCCCCATATTTTTTAAATATCTTTCTATACTATGCATATCTCCCTTCTTTTTCAGTGCAGACCATGTATACTTAATTTCTTTCTTTCTTTTTCTTTATCATTCTATTATATGTAAACCCCAACACTTTATGTCTATTTTGTATTGTCCCCCACATCCTTCGCCCTTGTTGCAAATAAAATCATCATCATCATCATCATTATCATCATCATTATCATCATCATTATCATCATCATTATCATCATCATCATCATTATTATTATTATAATTACTATTATTATTATTGTTGTTGTTTTTGTTGTTGTATTAGTTTCGTTATTACCATATCACTGTTCTTGCTCGTGTTGCGCTTGTGATAGTAACAGAGATACTCAAAGACTTCCACATAACTGTCTTTCTCTCTCCACTCTCTCTCTATCTCTCTCCACTCTCTCTCTATCTCTCTCCCTCCCACTCATTTTCAATTGACTTCTATTCCTCTTCGTCTCTGTCTCATCAAAATACCTACTTTCTCTCTCTTTTCCTTTCTCCAACACATACAACTCTGTCTCTCTCCCTCCCTCCCTCATTTTCTCTACAAGTGCGATATCTCTTTCCTCACCTCATCTCCCTATATCCCCGCTTCTCTTCTCCAATCCACGTTAGCCCCCCCCCCCACCTTGTCATTTATTCCTTCTAAATTTGTCTCATTTTCACTATATATTTCTCTCTCTCTCTCTCTCTCTCTCTCTCT
>NC_068999.1:37637562-37640062 GCF_001194135.2 Octopus bimaculoides | reverse complement strand
TGCATTTATATGCAAGGTGCGTGAGATGTTTGAGGACAGATTTATTTTTTTAAAAAAAACAGATATATAATAACAGATAATAATTTGAAAAATCAAAAAATGCTATGAAGATAAAATGTTATTTTATAATGTCATTCTATAAAGCCACCTTCAGCTTCAACTGCTGCTTTTTTATGAGATCTAAATCATTTACATGCTCGAATCAAGTGGTCCTAGTTTATTTTGGACATTCTTCTGACTATGGTAGCTTTCAAAGAATCTTTGGTGTTCATTTGACCTCTCTCTCAACAACGCTCCACATGTGGCAAGTCCTTCGTGACGGTCTTCCTAATGTGTAGAACTGAAGACATAATGATGATACAGGGGAAAATTCTTAAGAAATCGCCATCCACGCATGTAGTTGTGCCCCAATAATTTGAGTCGACTAAAAAAAAATTATTCGATTTGATTCGCAACAGCGACAAGTCATCGAGGAAAAGACCTCATGCCACAATGTAAAAACAAAGAAATAAATAAGTAAGACAAAGAATCAAGTGGGCACCAGACGGAATTATACGGGTAGGGGTGATCTCTGTTTTACAGAGGAACAAAAATAATAGCGATATCAATGGTTTTTGGACTCGTTGGAGAGATTAACACAGTCATTGTCATATCGTTAGAAATGCACAATTGTTTTCATGTTATCATCATCATCGTCATCATCATTATCATCAACATTATCAGCATTATTATGTTTTATATTGGCTTACCTTTTGTGCTTTAAATTGTATATTTTATTATTGTCATTGTTTTGTTTTTTATGTCTTATCTGTTTTAAAAATCTGTTTCAAGCCATTTTCCTGTCTGGGAAATTCATGTTACAGTTGTTGTTGTTGTTGCTGTTGTTGTTGTTGTTGTTCTTATTGTTTGTTGTTGTTTTTGTTGCTGTTTGTTGTTGCTGTTGATGCTGCTGCTGCTGCTGTTGTTGTGAATATTTATTTTCTTATTATTGCTGCTGCTCTTTTAGCACCAGCTCCATCTTCGACAAACAGACACGTGATCAAATAAGTTCCAGTCATAACCATCCCCTCTTGTTTGTATATTTAGTACTACATTGATGAATTCATCTTCCTGCTTCACCATTCAATCCTCAGCCGAACCTGCTTTCTTCGAATCGGTTTTCGTGCCTTTCCTCATCTATGGCCACGAATGTTAGTTAAAATAGGTTCGTGAATGGGGATCCTCCGAATGGTTCCTAGTGAAAAGCTTCAAGATTCAGGACGTAGCCAGGAGATCAGAGAATCTCTCCAGGTTGAACTAATACTTTTTTTTTAAACTGAGAGCTCAAAGCTCCGTTATTATGAACAGATTAATGAAATGTCGTTGGAAAGAACCGCAATACAGATTCTTCAAGTCAACCCAACCAGCAGAAGAACGAGCGATAGACCAAGAGCAAGGCGGTTTGCTAATATCCATAGACTTAGTTGTTCGGTCTTGGTAATCCTTCTAGGAAAGTATAACGACGGTTGCTTTTGATACGATACAATGGAGGAAGTTCTTTAGGATTTTACACCACAGGCAGCCCATCTCCACCCAAGAATTGTGGGCAGCACAAATGAATGTGTTGGGTGTATGTCTTCTGCTTTTTGTCTGTTTTATGTGATACAAGAGAAACTTGCCTGCTATTTCTAACGCTTCAAGCGCCCATTTGGCATCTCCACGTTTGACTCACAGTTGCTTGCCCGTACACTGATTCCATTAACAGAATTATCTCTTAAAACTCACTAAAATATTTACATATTGTTCTTTGATTTTATTTTGTTTCCAATAAATCCGTGAATTTTCAACTTTGCCCTTTCGTCGTTCATTCAAAGCGTTGGACATCGCGTGACATTTCGAGTGACTGATTGTCACGACATACGGCGGCAAACGGTGCTACCAACAACAGCCAGCAGGAAGTAGTAGTAGTAGTAGTAGTTGTAGTAGTAGTAGTAGTAGTAGTAATTGTTGTTGTTGTTCTTTGTGAATAAACTCTTTCAAAACGAGTAAAAAGCTGACTGATATCTTCTAACGAGCGTCACGTTTTCATTAGCTCATGTTGTTTAATATTGAACGAATTTCATTAGTAGCATTTTGGGAAGACCATGTTCTCAAAATACACACACGCGCTTAATGCATTTCACTTCATCATTGTTATTAACCAATTACGTAATTAACTGTTTAATTGATTCGCTCAGATATTCCGGGCAAACATAGTGACCATATAAGGACGATCCCTCTACCCCTCTTTAGTTTTTCGCTGTTTATTGTTCAAAAAGGAGGTGAACAACTTTCTCTATGTGATCGGCTTGAAAAATTGTTAAGACACTAGGATATTTTCCTACATTTCTTAACATGATACCAATAGTAGCCTTAATTCACAAATAAAGAAATTATATCCACCTCAGTAATGTTGAGCATTCTTTCTCATCGTTCGACATTTACATATATATCTATCTATCTATCTATCTATCTATCTATC
>NC_068999.1:37632674-37633725 GCF_001194135.2 Octopus bimaculoides | reverse complement strand
TCGATTTGTTCGACTAAAACCCTTCACGGCAAATCAAATTCCAAAATTTTGCAATATTAATTTATTCACTCAGTATTTCATGTTAACACTTTTCTCGTCCCCAAAGTATTCTCCATCTGAAGCAAAGCATCGGTCCAAACGCGTTTTCCAGTATTCGAAGCAGAGCTGGAACTCTTGTGAAGTGATGCCTTTTAATGCCTCTGTTGTTTTTTTCTCCTTCACCTCTTCCACATCTGCAAAACGTTTTCCTTTAACGATTTTTTGTAATCCGGGAGTACAAAAAATGTCGCAGAGAGCAAGACTGGGTGAATAGGGAGGGTGGGTAAGCGGGGTTCATGCCATTTAGGGTCAAGAACCGTTGTCTCACACTCAAGGTGGTGTGCGTGGGTTCATTGTCGCGATGAAGCGACCAGTCTGAAGACTTTGTTACAGGTTGACTCCGTTTCTTCTCACCGCGTCTCGCAAATGCTTCAGAACTGCCAAGGAGAATGTCTGGTTAACAATTTAACCTGGAGGTAGAAATTCTGTGTGGACAATTCCTTTCCCATTCAGTGCTTTCTTTAACCATCATCATCATCACCACCATTGTCATCGACGGCGTCTGCGTCGTCCTGAGAGTCATCCCGATCTATAACCATCGATATTACTGTACACATCATATTAGGTACCAACGCTTCATTATTTATGTTCGCGAACATCATCATCGTCGCCATCGTCGTCGTCGTCATCATCATCGTCGTCATCATCATCGTCGTCATCATCATCGTCGTCATCGTCGTCGTCGATAGCATCAAGGTCGTCATAGAGGCAACCACTGCAAGGGAGAAGTGATGAGATTATTGAACTGACAACAGATTTTTTTTTTTTTTCTGTTTTTGTTGAGATTATTGTGAGGTTGGAAGAGTTGGTCGTGTTTGCTGGATGGTGATGATTATAATGGAAGTGATAACGGTAGTGGTGGAGCTGATGGCCTAAGTAGTGATTAAAAAGATGGTGTTGGTGGTGGTGCTGCTGCGTTGGTTTTGATCAGAATGTTGATGATAGTTTACGG
>NC_068999.1:37628633-37631916 GCF_001194135.2 Octopus bimaculoides | reverse complement strand
TATATATATATATATATATACATACATACATATAATGTGTAGATAGATAGATAGATAGATAGATAGATAGATAGATAGATAGATAGATGTGTGTTTGCATGTATTTAAAATTACATATATGCGTACATATAGTGTACATGGTTGTTTTGTCTTCTATTTTGAGGGGTAGGAATAGAGAAAATGTGTAAGTATCTCGGTTAATTTTTTCCACCTTCTTTTCAGCTGTTGATGAATATAAACGCTAGAAATAAAAATACCTTTCACAACCAACCAATCACAATGTAATGTTCCGGGGAGGGGAGAGAAAAATCACTAACGGGTTACTTGCTAGCAATATATTAAACATCAACTATATTCCCTGAAGCCTACTATAGCGAATATAGTATACAGTAAATAGTATTTACTTTATATTTATACAAGTGTGGGGGGAGGAGGGATATATATATGTTTATGTAAATATATTTATAAATGTGCATATTTATATATGCGCTTGTATATGCAGTGTGTCGATGTGTCTGTAAATGTATATTAAAAATGTTCATACATATATATGTCCGTGTGTGTTAGAGGATACTAAGTGTGTATGCATGTATGTATGTATACATGTATGCATATATATATATATATGTGTGTGTGTGTGTGTGTGTGTGCGCGAAAGTGAGTGTGTGTGTGCGAATGTGAGTGTGTGTGTGTAAGTATAATACGTTTATGTAAATATGTGTATATATATATGTACACACACACAGACACACACTGACACTCAGACACACACACACGTACACACGCACACATACATGCAGACTCATGGTTACATGTACAAATTGTATGATATATAATGTTTACCTATTTATATATCTGTTTGAATAATGAAAAGCAGAATTTTCAATTTATGCACTCTGGAATAGAGACGGATCGATAGAACATTTTGAATCATCGAACTATGCCTGTAACCCAAGAGACTTAACTTGGGAAAGGCTCTAATCTTCCTAGCTACCAATAGGTACCACAAGACAAGATAATAACGTCTGCTCTAAGCCATAAAATCTCTGGTTCCTCAGATATTTTGAAGTGGGTGTAGGCACGGCTGGATGTTTAGGAACTTCACTTTGCAACAACTTGGTTCCAGTTTCAATAGCACAGGATGGCATCTTGCACTTTTGTTTAATATCATTATTTTTTGCGAGCGAATCATTGTGAGATGAATGTGGTCAAATGTGACTGTGAGAAAGCACTTTAGAATGGTGTCTGTGTGCTCTTGAATGTTGACAATCATTATCGCTATTCCCCATCTTCGCTTCATCAGTCATTTGGCAAAGGTCTCTCATGAGCTCTAGAAATTGCAAAGCAACCATTGCTGATTCTCTTGGCATCTTTTGCATTCTGTTGTCTTTCTCAAGCGACGGTTTTTGCCTATACTTTGAGCCCATGGAGGTCCGAATGTATTAAACCCCTTGACAAGTGCGAGAATCACTACACCTCCTTAAAAACATTCCTGTCTGGCCTTATCATAATTACATCATTTCCATTTTTATCAGAACTTTACTTTCTGTTTAATCGAAACTTCTATTTGTCAATCAATAAATTAACCAAATTCTTCTATCTTCCTTCTTGCTATTTATCTTTTCTTAATACACTGAGTAGCACATTCTGCACTAATTAAAAGTACCCTAATTACAATCCTCAGTGTAACATACATCAACAAACTTACCTCAGAAACACTACCTTCTTTTATATTCGATCTTCTTTCAACTATGTATTCCTCTTCAATTTATTGATTAATTTTCCTCCCTCAATATATTTCTTTTCGTACATATAATATTGCATTATCTCCTTACGTCTATTAACTTTAACTTTATCAACCTCATTATTTATGCAACCCTTTCCATGCCTATATCTATCTTTCATATTTATATTTATTTCATATTTTCTCAATATCTTTAAATCTTTCTAATAATTAATCTTCAGATTTCAATTGTTATTTATTTAATTCTTCGACCTAAAACTTATTAATCTCCAACATAGGGGCTTCATTTTACTTTATCGGTATTTTTCTTCAAATCTCCAATTCTCTTCAAGTCACCACTTCTTCCATCACGACTTCTACAAGGCGATAATTATTCCCTTCTTCGTTAACGCTTAATTACTTTCCCTTAATTAAGAATTAAATGCTATGTTTAATCCTACTTATTTAGGCATACTAATTAATACTCAGGTTTAAATATTTTTCTTTGCCCTGGTCTGTAAATTAATTTAACTTTATACATTTTTATATCTAATAATTAATTGTATAATTATTCCTCACCAAAATATAGCAAACACATCTTTAGTTGTTTAAAGACATTATACAAACATTCTTATCATTTTCAGACAACCATAATATTTCTATACTTCAAACATTTATCTGTTAATTAATCTACTCTTATGCATTTTCCTCTACACTTCCATACTTTTTACACATACAAATGTGGACGGCTGAATATTTTTCACAAATTGCTTATTTTAGAAGATAAAAGTATTTTTTCATTAATATGCTGGTATCATCAACAGTGTGAATGGTTACCTTCCATTAGGAATTTATTTTAGAGATATTGCTGCATTTGCTTACATCAACTCAGATGTTTAATACGACAACAAACTCTAACGGTTTTTTTTCCCCAAAACTTTTCCTTCCTCCATTTTATTTCTATTTTATCCAATTCGAGATACAAATCGTTCTCCAGCTACGAATCGTTTTTGTCTTCTGTCATATTTTTGTCTAACTCTTCCTCACGTTTCGTCTCATTTTTTCACTCCAAATATCCGGTATTCATTAATATGTGAGTGTGCGCGCGCGTGTGTGCTTGCGTGTTCGTGTGCGTGCGTGCATGTGTGTGTGTGTGTGTGTGCGTGTGTGTGTGTGTGTGTATGCGTGCGTGCGTGTTCTCTTGTGTTTTAAATTATTCAAATTGTTGTATTTGGGGATGGTCATGTTGCCAGTTTAGCCAATAAAATACAAAATGGCTGCTCGTTAGTAAGGAAAGACACACAAATAAGAAAGAAGAAAGCAAAGGACCACTGATGAGGTCACAGAAGGGTGACAAAAGAATTCTGGCCGAAATACGATGAATGTGAAATAAAGCTGAAAGAAGTTAACACCAAATATATAGTGCGTGTGTTTTTATTGGCTAAACTGGGAACATGACCATCGCCAAATACAACAATATATATATATATATACATATATACACACACATATATATATACATATATCCATATATATATATATATCCATATATATACATAT
>NC_068999.1:37624771-37627271 GCF_001194135.2 Octopus bimaculoides | reverse complement strand
CCTCTACTGGCTGGCTGGTTGGTTGGGTAGATGGATGGATGGCTGGCTGGCTGGATGGATGGATGGATAGATGGATGGATGGATGGATGGATGGATGGATGGATGGATGGGTTGATGGATGACTGGATGGTTGGATGGATGGATGGATGGATTCATGCACGCATGGATTGATTGGTAGGCGGACAGATGGAAGGGTGGGTTATGTTTTTGTTATATAGTTTGTAAATGTTTTAGTTCGGTTGAAAGAAGCGTGGGCTCTGTCGTTGAGAGATACTCAGCCACGAGTGGGATTAGCATGTTTAATGTTTCTTGTTTGTTTTTTTTGAAGATCTGCAACTTGAATCGGGTCAGACACAATTGAGTCAGCATTAAGAGAGTTTCGTACGAACGGCTCGGTCATTTAGTGTAAGTACGGGATTGAAATGGCATCATAGAAACAGGAATAGAGTGAGAGGAACCGATCGGCAAAACGGGTGTAAGAAATAATCATGGAAAGCTGCTTAGACATTTCCAACTGCCTGAAAGATATTCCTTAGAATTCTTTAAACACACCAATTGCGGATTGAAACAAACCGTAGCCTTTTCGTTGGGTTAATAGAAAAAGAAAGTGAAAGTAGTCTACAGTTACGGGCAGATAGTTGCACAGGCCGCAAATTTTCGGTATGCACAGCTAACATATACAAGTACAATAAACAGACTCCTGGCATTTGAAAAGCAAATGCATCTTTCTCCTAATTGAATTATTTTAAAGATTGGAATTTCATGAGTTAGGTATGCAGGAATGGAACAATATATTTATTAACAGCAAGTGAAAATTCAAAGCAGAATCAGCCAGTTTTAGCAAAGTATACGCTTTAGTTGCTCTATTTCACTTCTTGCTTCGCTTCCATTCCGTTGGAAGTAAATTATTACTTTCCAAAGGATAATACAAATTTTCTTCCGAGGCACCGGTCATAAACTTACACATTCGTGGTAAACAAGTTACAGGTCAAAATTTGACACTAATTTACGTTTCGAGGGATGATAAAGACATTACAACGTTTGTTCACTTGACATCCAGGTAGGAACGTGTCCCTGCAGCAGGTATTCATTAAGGTGTTCTGCGATCTTTTCATGCACCTGTCTAAAATTATTTCGCTGATACCCTTGTATTCCATCTGGACCTGGTCCGTTCCAATTTGGGATTTTTTTTTCAGCTTAAGTCTCACTGAACACAGATCAATGCTGACGTCCTTTCCTTCCGTCACATTAACAAGTTGTCTCTCCACTGTGTCTAATATGTGTTAGACACTCTGCAATTTCTTTATGTCTCATTGGCCAGTTCGAACGATATTCCAAAACGCTTTACTTTACTTGACAATGTCTTTTGTATGATGTGGGCAGTCGCTAACTCTTAATAGATAATTGGATCAACTTTCAACACCCCTACTCAATTACTATGCCTTTCTTTCACACCCCGTCTTTCTCTCTCCTCTCTCTCTCTCTCTCTCTCTCTCTCTCTCTCTCTCTTTCTCCCTATACATACACCTCCCACCCACCCACATCAATGGCTCAGATCTCATCAAGCGTCCAATCAAGCAGCCCAAATGTTGGTATGAGCACTGGCACTGAAAACACATTGTGGACCACTGTTTTTATTGAATGCAGAGAGATCTGAGGTCCAAATTTTCTTTCTTCGTCCGTAATATTCTCTAGTGACGCGTGTTTTGTTACAGGTGCCATTGTAAGATGTGTTTCCATCCGCCCTTAGATACCTGTAACATTCCTCGTCGGATATTGATTTAATTCTGGATGCAGATCCTCCCAACCGATTCATATAGCCAACAGCGGGATTTTGTTTCTCTTTTTCGTAACAGCTAAATAGATCATTATTTAATTCATAACTCTACGAAAAAATAATTTTTGTAATTACGGTTTCTTCTATAATTACAGCTAGAAAGAATTTGTTTACCTGTTGTTTTCGTTCTGTTCCTCGGTTGTGCTGTTGTTATTGTTGTGTCCAGCCATATTGTTTGTAGTATCTCTCCGCATGCTAAATTCAAGTTTCACTCGAATATTACTAAGACCGTGAATAAAAGACTCCATAAAAGACTCCATCGGTTAATTCGTCTGAAGATTAACCAGTTATTTATCAAGGCTGATAGATGTGGCTCCAAAGTTGGAGATCGTATTCATTTTCGATAAATAGTGTCTCAGGCCAAATAGCTGACTTGTCACTTCGAGTTCGTAATGTTTGAATGTATGTATGTATGTATGTATGTATGTATGTATGCATGTATGCATGCATGCATGCAAGTATGTATGTATGCATGCATGTATGTATGTATGTATGTATTTATGTATGTATGTATGTATGTCGCCTTTATTGTTCAGAAATGTTAAATATATCATGTCATAATTTTATATTTATATTTCCTAACATCATATACCTATATGTATATACGTGTATGTGTTCATGAATGTTTATGTGTGTGCATATATATATATATATATATATATA
>NC_068999.1:37618784-37623704 GCF_001194135.2 Octopus bimaculoides | reverse complement strand
ATATATATATATATATATATAGACATATAGATATATATAGTATAGATAGATAGATAGATAGATAGATAGATAGATATAATACACACACATATGTATGTATCTATAAAAATCAACAAATATATCAATTTATCGATTTTCCTTTCTCTCTTTTCCTCTCACTCTTTCTCTCTTGATATATGAGGGTATGCAGTACCGTCTCCACGCATGGGAACACTTGGTAGATGCCCAGGGACCTCACAGGTTTCATGGTCCAATTCTGACTTGTGTATGCTGTGGTTTGCTGCTAAGAAATGTATATTTAGGGACCAGTGTATTAATTTGCCTGGAGATCTTTTATGCTGACTCCGACGACCCTGTCTGTGTTTGTATGTGTGTGTGTAAAAGTGTAATACAAGATATGAATTCAGACAATCATGAGGGTATTACAATGATCCCCTCCTACGGACTCCACTTAGTAATTAAATGCAAAATAATGTAATGTTTATCGTCCATGCAAAGGAAACTCTAGAAAATGCAATTATTCAGTGAAAAGAATATGAACCATAAAATCGGATGGTAGTAATAAAGGAATAGAAATTTATTTAACTACGTGGCTTCCATTGGATTACAGCCGTTTTGTAACCTTCTTCTGTTGTATTAATTTCAGTATGCAAAAGATTGTATATGCGTTTGCATGTGTGCTCCGTTCTATATAGTAAAGTTCTATTCGCCATTTAACGCAAAGAAAGCTAGAACAGCAGAGCATCATAGCTATTTTAATAATTCAACTTTAAACATACACACAAAAATTCACTCATAATATTTACAATATGTGAAAGAGACCGTAATTTGAGAGTAAACAACAAAGCGGAGATATGCTGTTATTCATTATAGAAACAATTTCTTCGAATTCTTTCCTGATTATTCTGGCCGTGCCAAGGAGGCAAACGTTTTGTAACAGTTCTATTGGGCACTCTATTCCGATTTCCTTTATATTCTTCTTGATACCTTCTGATACTGTTTCCAAGGACCCAACACTAATTGGCACTCTTCACCTTCCTGTTTCTGCAGTCAAACTATCGCGTATTTAAGAAGATGATTGTTGTTGTTCTTGTTATTGATGCTGCTGCTGTTGTTGTTCTTGTTTTTTTTTTACTATTTCACCCGTCTTTTCGTTCTGTGTTCAAACTCCAGCGAGGACGACTCCTCAGAATCGATATAATCAGGTGACTCTTCCAACCAAAATTTCAGGTTTTGTACTTAGAATAGAAAGAATTATTTTTACTATTTTACCTTCTACTTCTACGGTTTTCTTTATCGGTTTCTTTTCACAACAAACATCCTTCTCCTTTTCACTTCACGCTTGCATCCACCAACTTCTCCTCGCTTTCATGGCTTCCGATCGCATACAATGCAGTTACACCTACAGACCGTTCCTCCACACATCCACTATCCAAAGACATTATCCTCCCATAACTTTACACACACACCAAACCACCTACGCCTACATACTTCCCCTTCAGATCCCTACCTCTATACATAATTACCATCCTAAACGTACCGATCCACCTTCATCTCACTTCTCCACTCCCCCACCCCCCGTATAACCACTTTCTCACTTCGGCCTTAATCCTTTTCTCTTATTTTCCGACCATTTTTTTTCTCATTTCTCTTTTCTTTCTTTCTTTCTTTCTTTCTTTTTTCCTTCGGTTGAAAGACTAAACGTGAAGAACTTTCCATTTTAAAACATTAATCTAACGCAACATTTGTTAAAACATGTCCGGTCCGTGTTCACTTCTTTCTCTGCTCCTTAACTTACGCACGCACACACGCACACACACACACACACACACACACACACACACACACGTATAAATGTTCTGAAATCTTTCACAACCTTTTGTCTGATTGTGTTAATTTTTGTTTAATATCTATCTATCTATATATATATACTTACATGTATTGCATGTATATATATATATATATATACATGTATGTCTGTACAACTATATATGTATATATATATATGCATATATATATATATATATATATATATATATATATATATATATATATATATATATATATATACTAATACACTTGTTTGTTGTTTATACACCTGTCTTCGTCTACTGAAAATTTAACTATGAATATAAGTGTGTGTGTATATATATATGTGTACTGTTACATACTTGCACACATATATGCATACATATATCCATATATATATATGTATAGCTGGACCTGTATAGATGTAGATATATAAATATGTGACCATATCCATATATGAATATGAGTGTGTAGGTATTTGTTTTAGTTAGTGCTGAGTTTATTCTGCTGTTCTTTCCCTGTTTCTCTCTGTCTTTCTCTCTCTCTCTCTCTCTCTCTCTCTCTCTCTCTCTCTCTCTCATTTTCACTCACTCAATGTTTCTGATTGATTGATTGATTCTGTCTGCTTATGTTTCTTCAAAATATCAATAGACTCGTCTGTCGGTCACAAACATACGTTCGACTGTTTATTATCTTTACTGCTATTTCTCCGATGCCGATGCTTCTTCTAAATCACGCTACCACCACCACCACGCCACCCCCTCTCCCCCCTCCCATACACATACGCACGCACACACTTATATCACCATTTCCTTCCCGATCTTCCGACTCTCACCACCTCCACCAACTGCAACAAAAACAACATCAACAACAACAATAACCACAGCAACATTATCATTACACAAGCCGTACAACGTTTCGTTCATACTTCGTTGTTTGCCTTTTTACTTCCGGTCTATGAGATTTTATTTATTTCTGCTCAATTTTTTGGCAGATTTTTGACTTTTGTATTACGACGGTGAATGTTTTGTTTATTCGTGTTTCGATTCAAAGATGGGTTTTATAGAAATATTATATACAAATATATAGTTAGGCACGTATGTATGTATGTATTCATATAATTTATATAAGACTTCCTTCCTATCAAGCATTGTACTAGTAACAATGTATATGTATATGTATGTATATGTGTATATAAGTTCTTTATTTGTTTGTTCCCCATGCATTCTCAAATGGCTCGACCAAATCAAATCAAATTTCACAAGGTAATAGTATCAGACACTGTGAGAGTCAACATGTATTTTTTTTTCTGTTGGATTAAAATATAAGACTGGCACCGATACAGTATTACGTGTGAAAAGTGAAAGAATAAGATCTATATTGTAATGTGATATAATATTGCTTCACTTTTATTCTTTCACTTTAATACGAATGTGATAGCACTAACACCATCTTATTTCTACTATATTTGATATAAATGAATAATTTACATCCTAATGTGAACAACATTACGCACCGGCAACTTTCCGTCTTTATGGCCATGACAGCGGAATGTTGTATCAGTGTATGAGTGTTGACTGACATAAAGAACGGCTGGAGGTGAAACTCTTGACAAAAAACAATGAGATGGCAGGTCCAACGTATATAAAAATACACATTTTTTACCGTCCAATTACCAATTATCGCAGCAGTTGCAAGGTATTTACAGTTACATATTTACCCTTAATTTAAAATTTAATACACGTGCTTAATATATATATATATATATATATAAAGAAATTTATCTATAATAATTATTGTGGAATTTACCGTTAGCATTTTATACATGTGCTTCTATTTGGTTAATTGGCTTATATTTGGTTAATTTACACTGCATACAAAAATAATGACATACTATATACATACAACTGCTTATAAAAATAGAGATTAATGTATAACTTTTTCTATGTTTATAATTTCTTCTTTACAATATTGAAAAAAATGCTACCAATGAAAAGACGTAATCACTCCAGGAACAAGTATAAAGGAAGAAGGATTGTACAAAACTGAAGGTGGGAGTCTTAAGACAGAAGAGAGATGAAACTTTCCCAAGATCGGCAAAGGCATGCTGCAGCACTTAATGCAGAATCATTAAAAACCCGTTTTAATGATTAGATAGACGTCCAAGAGAATAGTTCTCAGGAGCAGAACACGTACAAATTCATTCTAAACAACTCCTGGAGCTGCTTCTAGATGATCCATTCCATTCTTATAAAAATGGTAATGCTGTCCAAATTGGTGTGCGAAACTCAAATTGTTGTTTCTAGAAAGCTTTAAAGTTTCCAAATGAAACTAATAGCATGTGCTGCTCAGGCGGTAAGGTAAGATCGCCAGCACTACCAGCTCCTCCTCAAGCTCTTAAGGATCTTCTGGAAGACACTTCCATCCAGGCAAAGGATTTTCTGAGCAATATCAGACAGTACAACTTTCCATTTCAAATGCCACTGTTTGGTGCATCTAAGGAAATGGTTGACTATGGATTTATGCCGACGTTTAAAGTTCAAGTGTAGGTCTATGACCTCATTGGTTCCTTGTTACCCACAAATGAACAGCCTAAGTTCCTCCAGATTTACTTTCTGAGTGCTATAGAACAACAAACCCGAAAGAGGTGTCAAAACTTCAAACGATGGGTTGTGGTAGACGCAGCGCCGACAGCCGCAAAAGAGAGTATATCCACTGACATACATAACTCCCTACCCTTAATTTTCCATGACAAGTTAAGGCCTAGAATCCTGCAAATGGACGCATGACATGTCGCTTAGTCGAATTAGTCCACCATTTACTCCACAAATGATTTGTCGTCAATGCTGCACATTCCCGTATGACCTGTTTTAACATCACTGTAATATATATATACAAAATATGCCATTTTAATCCAGTGCAACGCCGGGTATCTCTGCTAGTGTGTGTGTGTGTGTGTGTGTGTGTGTGTGTGTGTGCGTATATAGTATATGGACATATGTAAACATACATAGAAAAGCAGGGAACTATTAATGGATGTAAATGTTATCGTGTATGTATATAAGTATACATATATAAATATAAATAAATAAATAAATATATATATATATA
>NC_068999.1:37617298-37618144 GCF_001194135.2 Octopus bimaculoides | reverse complement strand
ATCTCTCTCTATCTTCATATTCGGTTATCTCTCTCTATCCTCCTCTCTGAATCTCCTTCTCTCTTTACTCACTCTTCTTCCCTCCACCCATTGCTCTATCTCTTCCTTCATATCTTTCAATAACATAATACTAATGACATAATATATCGTAAGGTAAATATAGATTTAGTGGCAGCGCGTCTAAACCAACATCAGTGGGGTGGATCAAGCGTGACAGGTGGACGGGGTAGAAGGAAACAAAAACAATATAGATATAACAAAGGAACTAACAAATCATATTCACTACTTTTGTATTGCTCGAAATATCAATATATATGTGTATATGTGTGTGTGTGTGTGTGTGTTTATAAATATATATGTATGCATGTATGTACACCATTATCTATGTGAGTGTGTGTATATAAATATATATAGATCATACACACATACGTACACACAGACAGAGAGATACCATTGCCCCCAAACAAACATGTGTGTCCATGTGTGCTTCCAGGTGCGTGTGTCCACGTGTGTGCGTTTGTTTGTGAGAGTGTTTGGTTGCGTTGTTGTGTCTGTGTCTGTGTGTCTGTGTGTCTGTGTGGGTGTACTTCTATGTGAAACAGACATATTTACATTTGTATGTAAACACAAGTCAGGTGGTATTTCGCTTTTAGATTTTGATATATGTTTCTGTCCTTGAAAACACATACATATGTTCACACACACGCACACGCACACGCGCGCGCGCGAGCACACACACACACACACACACACACACACACACACACACACACACACAGAGGCACACACAGGCACACACAGGCACACACAGGCACACACACACAGGCACACACACACAGGCACACA
>NC_068999.1:37614785-37616978 GCF_001194135.2 Octopus bimaculoides | reverse complement strand
ATATATATATATATATATACGCATATATTTGTTATAGTTATGTATGTATATAAGTATGTGTAGAAATATATACATATACATATGCATATATATATATATATATATATATATATACATATGCATATATATATATATATATATATATATATACACGCATACATATGTATCCTCATATATGTGCATGTGCATATATATATATATTTATATATATATAGGTGTGTGTGTGTATGTGTGTGTGTCTTGCAATATTAAACATCTTCAAGTTATCGATTGTGCTTATTTTTGGCACCGCACCGCTGCCAAATCAAACATCGAAAACAAGGAAAAACCGAAGCCACAAAACTCACCCGAGAATATCTAATATACTTAGTTGTGTCTTATATGAATTATTGATATATTTATTGAAGATTAGCAATGAAATTGCTGAAGACATTGTTGTTTTAGCCGTCTTATTTTCTCTGTAATTTTAATATATCTTTTGTTTGAAATCTATTTCTTAACTGTGTAATATCGATTTCTCACTCGTTGGCTCAAGGCCACCATGTCTCTAGCAGTGCGCATCGTTAAGTTAATAGAGAAAGACGACCAAACTTTTATTCCAAGTTATGACATTAGAAAATTTTCCTGGACTGCTTTCTGCATGAAGAATATATAGTTTTAGGAGTGGCTGACGTATTGATGTGCAATGAACCGAGAAGAATATTAAATGAATCGAAATTATAGCCGTAAAGAAAAGTTATTAATTAGCGTTAATGACAATCCTTGTCAAAGAATAGCAAGGGAGAGAACTTTCTAACGTTTAATTTTTTATGACACTACTTGGAATGTACAGTCTGCTGTCTCTCTCTCTCTCTCTCTCTCTCTCTCTCCCTCTCTCTCTCTCTCTCTCTCTCTCTCTCTCTCTCTCTCTCTCTGCTTATTGGCTGGAGTTATTGTTATTGTTTAACCCCGGGAATGTAAAAATTGAATAGATTCAGATGGAGTATGGACGTAGCAAATTTATCGCAATCTGGCGTATAACGTTTTGCTGATGTGGTTTCTGCTGTTGTCGTTTTAGTTCTCAAACTCTTCCAATCAACTTTGGATGAGCAAAGACCCAGTGATGAGAATAATTCTTTACTTTCTGTATTATGTGTCAAACCATGAACTATGTCATTTTGTTTCCTTTTTTAGGAAGTAATATGTGTAAATTGGAAACTACATTCGTAAATACGTAATGGTTTGTCATACTAGGAACGATTAAGACTTTGCAATATCAACTGAGTTACGGAATCATAATGGGAAATACATGATGATATCAACCGTCTTTGGAAATACGAGAATACTTCGACCAAGGCGCCATGAAGCGTAAAAATACTGAAGCAACAGGGTATCACTAGAGGCGCAAAATTACATCATGGGCCAGCTACGTATAGCGTTTTAAAGAGGAGGGTATACCTTACATAGTTAAATGAACGTTCCTAGAACAACGGCAGCACACTACGAAAGCTTTGCTTGGCCGAGAGAGAAAGTATCCTGAAAAGCTCTACCCAGATACCATTTTAAACTCCAAAAAAAAGAAAGGTGTGTTTAATTGGAATAATGCTGTTTCGTTAGATGAAAGTAACAGTAAAAAATAAAGTACTCAATACGAATGTAGTCATTGTCTGATTATCTAAAAGAACAAAGTAAACTTGTTTCCCCAGACATGTAGCTTAAAAGCGAAATTAATAAAAATATTAATATAATAGAATTTTAGCAGACGGCAGGAGAAGTCAGATGACTCTTCATAAAGCCTGTGATAAGAAACAGAAAATAAGAAGCAGACAAAAAATTTAAAAAGTCAGAAAAAATAATTTTAAAATATATAATCAGAGATAAGCGATGTAAAACCCCATTAAAGTAGGCATTTAGTCTATGTGTAAGGTCAATATTTACTTAAACAGATAATTGTAGATAATTAATATTCAGAGAAAAAAAAATATTTTATTAAAAGTTTCTGCATCAAAGGCAATTCGATTTTTAAATATTTCGTTCAGCGTTGAAAGCATTTAGAAAAAAAAATTAATGAAAACTTCAAGGTTACTAAGCAACGAAGAAGAAAACAAACAACAACCAGTGATTACAGAAGATATGAAGCAGTTTATAAATTAGAACATAGATTAAAAATAAACGTTCACAGATACCTATAGATATACATACATACATACGTGT
>NC_068999.1:37612542-37614644 GCF_001194135.2 Octopus bimaculoides | reverse complement strand
TATGTATGTATATAGATCGCCTAACCAGTGAGGTGACATCATTGGGAGTCTATAAAGAAGCGAGAGAGCGTATTGCGACCAGCAGTGCATAACCACATCCGATAGTCTAGTTAATAGAGTGTTGTGTGTGTGTGTGTGTGTGTGTGTGTGTGTGTGTGTGTGTGTGTGTGTGTGTGTGTGAATTTATATTGATGAAGAGCCATCATAAACAGCATTTAGGAGCTCCATTAATAACACTTTGACTTCAGTTCTCTGTTACGTTTTCGTCGAAAGCAGGCCATGAAGCGAGTAGGGAGTTACGGGTCGCTGAAAAAGTTGCGAACAGCAGCGAGAGAACTTTGACGGACAAACAAACGATTAATCGCTTAACCAAAACATTAAACAAACAATCGACTAATTGGTTGGTTGGTTGGTTGGTTGGTTGGTTGGTTGGTTAGACATTTGACCAATTGACTAGCAATAAAGAAGTGGAATTCAACCTGTGAGTGTGTGATTAATATCGGCGTAATGGCCCCTCCTCAGACAACAAAACTGTTTCCACACACGATTTCATATCAAGAATCTTGCATCTCAAATACAAAAACGAAAATTGATTATAAATATATTTTATTGAAACAGCTGTAGAGCCCAATAAATTATTAACTTTTATATGAAATCTATGCATGTCTGCCTCTTATTCAATACACACATAGATTTATATATATTATATCATATTTTGATAAACACTTATAGTAATTACATATAGCATCACCAGTTCTCTGACGCTACCTGATTTGAAGTGTATAGAAACAGATTCGTTGCTTGCTCCTCTGGGATTGGTCAAGTGATAGGGACACCTCTTATGCGACCCCAATAAAGACTGAAAGGCAATTGCAAGTATTTACGATTTTATCAGTCTACGAAAGAAAATGTAAAACTTCTCATGTTTGTATGTGTCTACCCTGTAAGAATATACATGTTTGGTGCGGCGCGTGAATGGGTGCCTGTATTTTGATGTCAAAACGCATTTTGATAAAGTGTTAATTACCGAATAAGGAGTAAATCAATATTGAATTTCGATAAAATGACTATTGAAACACACTGCATGTATTATAGATTTTCAACACACGTAATAATAATAATAATAATAATAATAATAATTATGCACTGTCTGTTCGAAGGTTAATATATATTCAGTGGAACACATCCACTGATTTTCAAAAGTAAAAATATAATTATTTTCAAATCTCTCTAAAGGAGACTACGGCAACACTACTGGGTATAAATAGTTATCGCCAAGCTAACTTAGAAAGAACGTGTGTAACGTGTGATCGTCGCGTTGACTATGACAGAGAAAGTTGTCATGGCGACACCTGCTCAGAGGCCTACGCAAAGTTGCAGAAAGTGTGTGGGGAGGGGTATAAGAGCTACACACAAGTGTGCGAGTAGTTCAGACGTTTCCAAGATGACCGAAAAAATGTCGATATTGAAGAACGTTCACAGGGACCCACAACCAGGGACCCATAACTAGGGACCCACATGAAGATAGGTGTATGTATGTATAAATGTATGGATGCAGAAATGCATGCACACACACACACACACACACACACACACACACACACACATGGTGTGGGTGTACAACAGGCAAAACTCACGACGTTGATGCAATCCCAAACATAGAATTGGCACACAAACCAAATGCAAACACTTCCAGCTACCTCCTGACTGATATTTTATGACATTTTACCGACTTTTTCCCAAGTAACTCATCAAATTCTCTCATTAACTAATGAACAAAAATACTATTATTAATTGTCTTTGTTTCTCTTGTTTGTAATTTATATTTTTATTGCAATTACGTTATATCTTCAAATCGATTTTTAGAATTTATCGATATCTTAATATTGTCATTCAGGAATAGAACTTCACAACATTTTGAACAAGTTCACACGTATTCGGGTGCATATAAACACAGAAATCCATCCCTCTATCTATCTATCTATCTATATATATATATATATATATATATATTGATAATCTTTTACCCTTTTAATTTGTATATATATATATATATATATATTGATAATCTTTTACCCTTTTAATTTGTATATATATATATA
>NC_068999.1:37610377-37612413 GCF_001194135.2 Octopus bimaculoides | reverse complement strand
ATATATATATAGATAGATAGATAGATAGATAGATAGATATACATTCTTGTCGGTATTATAATAATAATAACAATAATAATAATAAATTGAACTTCACAACATTTTGAACTAGTTCACACGCATTTCGTTTGCCACACACACACACAAACACACACACGCGCACACGCGCACACACACACATAACACACATATACGTAAAACCACAAATATATTACGTGTATATGCTGATATGCTGATATGTAGACAATTAGATTTTAATATCAATGAATATATGTGTGCATGTTTCCGTATATATACTCATCCATGTATTATATGCGACCAGATATATATTTTTATCCGCCTATATATGTAATATACGTATATACAAACATAAAATACACATCATAAAACACACACACACACACACACACACACACACACACAGAAACGCATATTCTCAAAACACAAACACACACAGTCACATATACATAGACTCCATAGAAGGAACCATAATTATAGCGCTAACATATAAACGAAATGTTCAGATTCCATCAACCTGGTGACATATTTTCCGACATTTTACTGGCATTTTTTTCTCATAGCCTTATCAATTTCATTTATTACGGTTGAATCAGGAATTGAATTTTTTTACTAATTAAATTTATTTTGCCATTATTTATTTATCTTATTTCAATTAATTTATATGTTATTGCTGGTTTAGCTATTTATCGACATTTGAATTTTTTGGTATTCAGGATTCGAAAATGTTGACATAGTTTCATGAGGGGGCAAGCTCACAACACACATCTACATTTTACATTTACACACTCACTTCCGTGGACCTTCCATACATTCACACATACATACATACATACATACATACATACATACACTCATACACACACTCATATACATACACATACGCACGCACACACATACACACACACATGATATATATAAGTATATGTACATAAGAAATTGGCATGCATCGCCTTGTCCAGCGGTGCTCTGAGCCTAGCTTTAACAGAGATAAACATCTTTTATTGCTTTCTATGAACTTCACACATCAAAAATATTTCTGTTCCACTCACATATGTTACCAAATTCAAATTTCCCCTCGTATTTTCTCTATATATTTAATGATGACACTTCAACTTCAGCAATTCACGTACCACTCACACCTACTTATCTCGATTCATTTCATTACAAAACATCTCAATCGTCTGTTTAGAAAAGCCACTTATTAAATATATCACTCCATTCTTTACTATAAATTCCACAAATCAAACTAATACCTCATTCGTTTCAAAATACTTTGTTCGAGCAGACCAAAACATATGGCCAATTGTAACGAATCATATATATTCAAACGTCATACCACATATGCATACATACACATACACGCTTACATAAATACACACATACATGTATGAGATTTATGTGTTTTTATGTGTTTGAGTGTGTGTATGCTTGTGTTTCTGGAATGTGCCGGAGAAGATAACGGTGTTGTGTAAACATTCAGCCGACTCAGACTTTACTGTCAAATTATTCTATAACATACTCCGAAAAGATCCGTAAGGCATCATTCTCAGCAGACTTTTTGCTTCAGCCTCGTTTACTAAGATGAATATAATATATGGAGAGGTCTAGTTAATGTCACGTATTCTTTTCTAATATATTTTCCGTATCTCTCTCGCCCAAAGCATACGATATTTGCTTCAAACAGCAGGACATCTGCAGCATCGACAGAGAAAATGGCGAAGTTGCATCACAATGAATAAGCCAGTAGCGTCGCCATAGATTCAGTGTATTTAGCTACAAGGTAAAAAGGGGGCATTGTTTCTTCCAACCTTTTTGTTTTTGGAAAATTGCGAGAAATTCCGACAGAGCAAAGAATAATGGAGTCCCTTGTGGTGTTCGTTGGAATTAGATTAAACAAAATGTATTGATTTGATGTATACTTATGTATCATTTTGTGTGTGTGTGTGTATGTGTGTGTGTGTGCATGCGTGTGGTCTGTACACATGCAAGTATATTCATATATATATATATATATA
>NC_068999.1:37601589-37609953 GCF_001194135.2 Octopus bimaculoides | reverse complement strand
ATATATATATATATATATATATATATATACTTGTGTGTGTGTGTGTACGTACACTTGCATACATACACATCAATATATGCACATATATACACATCAATCCACACACATATGTGTTAAGCTTTCGTTACTACTCTACATAATGACGTTGCATCACACAATATTCAATGTGATCGATATGAGTGTAAGCACGGTGTGGCCAACTAGTTAAGTTTATTTTGCAATCACGAGTTCTCGGTTTCAATATCACTGTGTAATCTTCTATAATGTCTAGTCGATCATAACTCATGAATGAAACTGGATAGATGGAAACTATAAAAAAGCCTTTTCATGGGATTGTATAACTGAAAATGTACAGCCATGTCGCTCTCTCGTACACACACACACGCACACACACACACACGTACACACACACACACGCACATACGCGCGCGCGCACGCACACGCTCTGTCATGTAGGTTCTGTCTGAGAATCACGTTATAGCTACACGTCTCTTTGGAATATTCAGCCACTAAGATGTTAATTCATAGGCAGGTAAATCAACTGATTGTCAAATGAATTTTCATCATTAAATGACGAAAGTTCATCGTTAAATATACGAAAGTTCATTGTTAAATGACGAAAGTTCATCGTCAACGTAAATTGAAAAATACACGATTTCTTTGCCATTACAGCGACTACAGTTCCTATCGCTACTATTAATACAACGATAAGAAGTAATAACGGTTTGTGATTTTGGTTCCGAGCCAAAGATTTTGACGAGTAATCGATACTAATTACTCCAATACTTGACTGGTATTCTATTTTATCCATCACAGAGGGATGAATGTCAAAGTCGACCTCCGCGGGATACCAGAATAGGGTCGAGATGGAAGGAGTATTTCAAAGACAAGCTCCAATTCCCATGAGGAAAACTTGAGTGTGGGGAAATTTATGGGGGAGAATGATCTCTAAATTATACATAATATACAACATATACGAATATGTGAACATTAGAGACCTCGTCATAGAGGATAACCTTCAATTAGGGCCAGTAATAGAAGCCCACACATCCAAGGGCGCTCTGAGCACCAAGAACATGAGGGTTCCCCAGTCTGCAGGCGTAGTTCTATTCACCCTTTCTCTACTGTCACCCGCCAGTTCAAAGTTCACTGGAGAGATCATCTTTCTACAGCCTTATTTTCAATTTCAAGATGAACTTGAAAAAGGTGATGAAAGCTTGATCGAAGGATAAGGTGCCTATCTTCAATTCTTTCAAGCTCATTCAGCGCAGAACGTCATTCACTCTACAAAGAGAAGAACTTCCAGTCCAGCCCTGTCAAAGAAAAAGCGGTAGATCGATTTCTATGCTGAACTCGGCAATAGCCACATTTACCGCACATGAGACAACAGCCATTCTACATAAATCCTGACGTCAGCAACCCTAGATTTTGTGCCGCCCAGCTCTACGATGTACCATCGCATGAGATGAAGATTATCATATAACGCGAATCGTAAATGTTTGTGAATCGAGAACTAAAAGACCAACAGTCAGTACCAATCTTTTGGTGAATACCTTTACCAAAATCTTTAACTGTGTGCCGAGAATGATGTATTTAGTCCAAGAACTCGAGGCATATACACTCTCATACACACACAAACGCAATGCTTTTACAAACCCTCTCCTCTTGTCTACGTCTACATCATCCCTCTGCACATTTATAATGCTATTCCGGTCGCCTAATTGCACACAAGAGATGAGAATCGCCAAAGCATCCAGCTACCACCCCCTATGGAAGCACCAACGGTGACAAATCTGAAAGCGCTCCTACTTCCACATCTGCTCACGTCTTGGCTCACTGAATTTCCAGCTTTAAGAGTGTCGTATTTATTGTCTTTCAAAACCAAACTGCTTTTGAGGAAAGTCATGGACTTTCCAAACGTTACGTGATTATTGCTGTATGAAGGAGGATTTGATATCATATTCAACCAGGAGGGGAGTGATTGAGGGCGTCTCAGGATGTATTTGATATATGGCATCGTGATTTTGAGCTGAAGTAGTGTTCGCGTTTTTAGCTTCTGGTCATAGGGGTCTTTATGACTAACCTTTAACTATCTTCAATTTGGAAGTTTTCCTACATTACCCCCACCATAATCCTTGAAAACTATTTTAAGGAGATCAGCGCAGATCTTTATAATCTTGATATCAACAGCTTACTTTATTTTATTTATTCTTCAAATTGTTTGACTTTGAGATGAATCAATTTCTTTCCGCCTTTTCTATTGTTACACTTTTGTCTTTCCGTAGAACAAACTCTTCAACTTCTCGGTTGTCTTTCCAAACTGCAGTGACAACGCAGACAGCGAAATGTTGTTGCTGTTGTTGTTATTGTGGTGGTGGTGGTGGTGGTGGTTGAAGTAGTGACGGTGGTGTCTGTTGTAGTTTCGGAAGCTGTCACAGCTGCTGCTGCTGTTGTTGACTTTTCGGTAAGAAAACTAGCAGGAATCAATTTGTAGATACAATACCCAAAATAAGTAGAAAACAAGGTATTTATAAATACAGTAAATCAAAATGTGATTATTAAAACAATTTCTTCAATTTAATCTGTTTAACCAAGTTTTCTGACTGTTGGTTGGTAGGGAAGGTTGGGGTTAGGGTGAGAGGGCTGGTAATAAAGGTAGTAGTAGGAGGAGAGATGATGATTGGTGCTGGTGGTGGTAATCTCTGGTAATGATGGAACTCAGGCTTAGTGAGGAATTTTGAAATTGAAAAACTAATTAACTCCGCAGTTAAATTTACAAACTGGATTTTGATGATGATGATGACGACGATATTATTGTTGTTGTTATTGTAGTTGTTGTTGCTGTTGTTGTTGTTGTTATTCAGTAGTCTTATTTTTATCCCGTGTTTTGGTTACACTACCGAACGCGGCTCTGTGTGCCTTGGGTATGTGCTGTGGTTTGTTGTGATGCTCTTAGTTTTACTGTATAGAAAGTGCTACATGTAGGATGTGCACGGTGTCTAGTAATGCTATCTTCTGCATGCTATGTACATTCGTAAGTCCTGCTGCTTTGGTTACGTCTTTGCTCTTTGTAGGCCGTGATTTCCACAGAGTCCCAATGGATCGTTCTTGTCACATTGTCATGGCGCCTTTTGCATTTGCATTGTGCCAAGTTCGGGCATTCGTTAACGATGTACCATACCGTTTCACCCCTCTCACCACATATTCTGCATTTGTCGCTATCCGTAGTGTTGTCTATTCTGTACTTCATATACTTGGTATCTAACCCTTGTTCATATGGGTGCTTCTTTATTAGTATTATTATTATTATTATTATTATTATTATTATTATTATTATTATTATTATTATTGAGTGCCTGCCATCAAAGTGACACTGGGTTAAAATATACAAAGTCCAGTATACTCATCATGATTACCCATTGGTGAAGGGTACACCAGCACATCCATCACAACAATATGTGTGCGACATGGTGATCTCATCACATCTAGATAAACAACGCATGACCCTACAGGTGGGGCCCAGTTAGAATTTTGTTCAGGCTGATCAGCCCATCACGCTCAAACGGTCCTTGAATAAGGGCTGTTTAAGGATGTTAAACGAAACACCTATGTTTCCAGAAGTAAATTATCCAAATTCCAAAGGATTCCCCTCAACACATGGCAATGATGTTCCCCCATTACTTCTGCTCAGGATCAGAAACTCAAATATCGTCAGCCACCAAGGGACATACCCAACTGGTTATGGTCAAGCAACTGACAAGCAAATCTGTGGTATTAAGCAGAATATTTGCTGTGGTCCATCTTTTTATGCCAAGACAAAACAAAGTACATGATAACACCGCCAATCAGTTCAGATGAAAAGCCACGAGAGCCACTGCCTGGTACTGCATCAGGAAATATCATTGTAATTACCGTCATCATCTTTATCATTGCTATTGTCATTAGCGACGTTGTTGTTGTTATTATTATGATGATGATGATGATGATGATGACGTGATGGTTATAATGATGAAGATGCTGAGTCTTTTCCTCTCCACCCGTATCGACCTGTTTATTTCGATGTCTACTTCTCATTCTTTGTTTTCTTATTGTTCTCAAGATTCGGTCTTCCATATATCTCGACTTTCCTTCTTCCTTTCTCCCTTTCCATATTCATTAATAGTAGCTCCACCTCCTCCTCCTCATCCTCCTCCTCCTACTACTACTACTACGACGACGACGACGACGGTGATGACGACGACGACGACAACTACTACTACTACTACTACTACTACTACTACTATTGCTGCTGCTGCTGTTGTTGCTGCTGCTGCTGCAGCTACGTCGTGCGGTACTAATACATACATGAATTCCCTTGTCTCCGATATCCAAAGAAGGAAAAACTCGTGTTTGAAAACATACCACAGCTACGTCGTTAATGCCCGTAAACAACATAAGCAGGTTCTGTGTATGTGTGTGTGTGTGTGTGTGCTTGTGTATGTGTGTATATATGTGTGCGTGCGTGTGTCTGTGTGTGTGTGTGTGTGTGTGTATTTGTATGTGCATTGATGTTGATACATAGATATATGCACACGCAATTACACCCCCCCACACACACACACATATATATATATATATATATCCAGATGAATGGAATATATTTAGCTGACGAAGTACAATAATTCAGCACCAAATTCCTTCTTCCGGTTAGCATCGTTTTATAATATCAAAAAAAAGTTTCAATGTGCTCGTTTTAGTAAAATTATCTCATTTAGTTTTAAACATCCTCGGAGGGAGTTTCATTGTATTATCAATTGCTTGGATAATCTGAGGTAATCGAAACTCTTCAACTCACAATGTAACATACACTGTTCCTGGTCCTGTATCGTCTGTCGTTACGTTCCGAGTTCAAATTCCGCCGAGGTCAACTTTGCCTTTCATCCTTTCGGGGTCAATAAATTAAGTACAAGTTTCGTACTGCGATTTATCTAATCGACTGGACCCCCTCCCACAAAATTTCAGGCCTTGTGCCTAGAGTAGAAAAGAATATATTGTTCACGGTCCTGTCAATTACATTTCGGTCTACTGAGCTTGTTAAAATTATCTCCCTTGCTTCCTGTTTCTAGGGTTTAAACATTTTAGGAGGGAGTTTCATTGAATTATCAATTACGTGGATAATCTGAGTTGATTGAATCTATTCAACACACGTTTTAACGTATGTGTGTGTGTTGGTGTCGTTTGTGCATTTTATATATAGAATGCCTCTCCACCTCCTCCGATATTATTTCCCCTTCGGCCATTTTATTATCGTTACTATTCATAAACAATGTTGCCGACACATGTGGAACGCTTCTGTATTTGAAACCGTTGGATTGTATGTGCGTGTGTGTGTGTGTGTGTGTGTGTGTGTACACGTGTGTGTGTGTGTGTATTTTTAGATGTGTTTACGTGCCTCTGTGAGTGTATATGGTCATGCGTGTGTATGTATATATGTGTATGTGTAAGTGCATGTGTGTACATTACGGAGAGCGTGTGTGTGTGTTTTGTAGATTTGCTTATCTGGCATCCGTGTGTGTGTGGGCGTGCAGGTAAGCGTGTGTTGATTCATGTATTCGCATGAGTTTGTGCAAATATCTGTGTGTCTTTTCGCACATATGTACGTGCTTATACCGAAGTATGTGTCTGTGTCTTTATGTTGATGTGCGTGATTGTATAAGTGTAGGTAAGATTGCGTTGTGTGTTTGCTCGTGTTGCTTACGTAGATGTGTGTGGGTGGGTGGATGGATGATGTGTATATGGGGGTGATGTGTGTGGGTGATGCGTGTGGGGGTGATGTATGTGGGTGGAGGGGATGTGGGGGAGGGGATATGTGTGTGTGTGTGTGTGTGTGTGTTCGTGCGATCGTTCAAAATATTTATCTTTCTGGATAAGGAATTAATTATTATTCCGATCAAATTTCTGCTTCCTTACATCACACAGTTGTGGAGATATAAAATAATTCGCGTTAATAAACGCACACACACACACACACACACACACGTACGCATGCAACCACACACACATGTACGCACATCGACATACGGACAGGAATTTGTCACAGTTGACAGTTTGGGATTTTGTTTTACCTTGGCGATAGTCATTGTGTAGATAAGACAATATTGATCTCCTCGTAATGTAGAGGGATAACTTGCTCCCCTCCCCCCCCTCTCTCTCACTCTGCGTTAGTGTTTGTGGTAGAGTAATACTCCTTGCAAAAAGACTATTAGTTTCACGAGCACAATTGTCTCTATGTGGCTGGTCGCTCGTCCTACAAGAAATGACCAGGTTATGGTGGGATGAGCTCCCCTCTGACAGACAAAACTTACCCCTTCATTAAAGGCCCACTAAATCATAGATACCCTGGATCTGGACAAAATTAACGCAACGTAGTGCACACACGCGTGTGTACTACTGTGTATGTGTAAGTGTGAATATACTTATGTATATGTATCTGTATTTTATCACTCTCTCTCTCTCTCTCTCTCTCTCTCTCTCTCTCTCTCTCTCTCTCTCTCTCTCTCTCTCTCTCTCTCTCTCTCTCTCTCTCTCTTTCTGTATGTGTGTGTATCTATTTATATCTATCTATCTATCTATATATATATATATATATATATATACACACATACATATGCCGCGATTTAGCTAACATCGAGTCTCATTTTACGTACGCGATATTGACAAATCACAAAAATGACGAGTCACCGATGTCTTTCTCTTCTGAACGGGGCCATATAAGAATTATCTCGCTTGTCTATAGTTTCCAGCTGTTTTAACACCAGGCGAATTGATCTACTTTCTTACACCTATAACCGCAGCTCGTCCACGAACTACCAAAATATATATCTTGTGTGTGGGTGTTCGATATTGCTCGTATATATATATATACATATATATATATATATATATATATGCGCAAATTAATTACTAAAAAGTTTCGATGAAAAATGTCATTATTCATTAGTGTGTCTATACACCCACCCACCACGCTACGTATATGTATGTATGTGTGTGTATTTGTGCACACGTGTGTGCATACATACACACAGAAACACCTTCACCCCAGATAGATAGATAGATAGATAGATAGATAGATAGATAGATATGATTTATTGAGTTGAAAGCTATTAGATGTTAACGTCCCATTTCCGTGAATCCACGCTTCATCTCCTAAATGTCGTAGCGGAACCAAAGAATAACAAATACTAGATTTTCAATTTCCCTTTAGCCATTATTTCTTCCACTATAACTGCCGTCTGTCGAAGCGTATACTTGAGTAAACTCGAAACTGATAACAACTGACTTTCAGCCCAATAAATTATTTATACTCTAATTCATGTGTTGAGTGCACTTTCTCCCGTTCATTATTACTAATATGAACGGGTCAAGTACGTCACTATACTTCCGTCTATAAGAATTTGTATCGTAATAAATGCTCTGCAGTATTTATTCCGGGGTTTTACGTTCCGAGTTCAAATCCCGAAGAGGTTAACCTTGTCTTTCCTAAAAGATAAAATAAAGTAATGCTATACGCACAACAGATTAGATTGGAAAATATTCCTAACATCAGGCTACAACAGGTAACCTTAGATGCCAAGAACCTTCTTAACATCCTAACTGTCTCTAATAGTACTGTTTTCTGGAGCTGCACTAAGTAGTTTTTTTTTTATGCCTATTTCCTCTATCTGCCAGTTCAAATCTTCAGGGGTAGACACTAATGCATCTATAGTTACAGGAATACATTTTAACCGCACTTTCCATAGTCCCTGTAATTCAATCCCTAGGTCCTGGTACTTTGCAATTTTCTTTATATCTCTCATATTGACTTTCTCATCATCTGGGACTGTAAAGTCAATTATCTAACACTTTCTGTTTTCTTTGCCTACTACTACATAACAATGTTTCTAGCTTATATCACTCTGTCCATCTGAATGTTAAAATCCCACATCTTATACTTCTTACTATCTAGCACTTTAATAGGTTCATGTTCATAACACTTATCAGTGTATTATTATCATTATTATTTTTATTTTTAATCTGCATGTTTGTTACAATCACTTGCCGAGATACGCCCCTGGGGCGAGTGAAAGATAAGAGATGTTACAGTTTGACTGAGTGTTTGGGGAGAGGACAGCAGCTATATATGTCCAGTATGTGACTGGTACTTTATTTTATCACATCCCAGGCGTATCAACACAAACCTGATGGAGTTTGGACTTAGAGTGTAAAGAACTGAGATAAATAGTGCAAGTCAATTCTCAAACATTGTAACGATTCGGTCGAGAAAGGAAGGAATGGTGGCAAACGCCAATGCTCGTTGCTTTTACGTATATATATATATATATATAT
>NC_068999.1:37596742-37601553 GCF_001194135.2 Octopus bimaculoides | reverse complement strand
TGTGTGTGTGTGTGTGTGTGTGTGTGTGTGTGTGTGTATGTGTGTGTACGTATGTGTATGTGTACGTGTGTGTGTGCGTGTGTGTGTGTGTATGCACGTGCGTGTGTAGATATATACATACATACACATTTATATATACACATATACATGCACACACATATATACACATTTACACACACAGATAAGCTTGGTGGGAATTACCTTCAGCTTCCTGATACAGGCTGTCTACATCTTACTAAATCACAAATCTTCATACACGAGGCAGGAGTACACCACCTTTCTGTCCCTTCCGTACTGAAAGAGGACCCCTTTAACATCTATCCCAGACTCCTCATCCGATAGCTTCTACTCTGGAGACATAACCATTTGTTCAACAGTTTTGTGCAATTTGTAACAAGGACTTTTCTGTCCACAGAATGGAAGCCAATCAGTTTTCTCAGAGCTAGAGAGAACTCACTACACTGAAACATCAACGACTGTATTTAGCAGCAAACAACGGATCTCATTAAAGACTTACATTCCCTGGAGCATATCACACCAACGGCACGCCACACAAGCGGAGGAATGTACTCAGATTCCATTAAACAGCTGATCATTTGAGAACTGATTGTGTCCCAGGATGAACACACGTAGAAGTAGATTAATCCTGGCTTTGTCAACTAAAACTCAGTGAGCGAAGGAGTCCGATGTTGAAACAGTCGAAACCTCATAAAAGCGCAGAAATGTCTTTGATGATGCACCCCAGAACTTCTGTGATGTGTGTGCGTGTGTATGATTGTGAATGTGTATATATATATTATACCTAATATATATGTGTGTGTGTGAGTGTGTGTGGGTGTGTGTGCATACATATATATACATATATGTGTGAGCATATATATTCGTGCATATATATATATATACATACACATACACACACACACATGCATACATACGCACACATATAAATACATCTCTATCCGCACACAGACCCGTATACACATATGAATATATACAGATATATGCATACACATACACATATATTCGCATACACGCACACATCTACATAGATGGAATTATTTATTGGATTCAGAAAGAATTTGTTTTTGTTTTTAATTTTATTTTAATAATAGAATTTATGTTATTTCGTAAAGCAATTGTTTTTTTAAATAAATTCTTCCTGCAACTTCATCTTTTAGTCTTCTTAATCCATTTTCTTGAAAGGCAGCTCTTTCTTGATTCCTGAAACTACAGAGAGATGCCACGGTTTTTACACCATATTGTAATTAGGACATTTTATGATTAGCCATAAATTGTTAAGAGTTATTGTTTTTATTCTTGTTGTTTTAGATGCTATTGTTGTTGCTGCCTTTACTGTTGTTGTTGTTGTTTTGGTTTTTGTTTAGCCTAAAGTCAATCCTGATTAAGTAGAACTATGGCCACAGGCATTCCAACGTGACATTTTTTAGAGATAACTGGGACTACATTATCTAACGTGTCTTTTCCTTAAGATAAGCGCAGTGTGTGTGTTTGCGTGTGTGTGTGTGTGTGTGTGTGTGTGTGTGTGCGAGCGTGCATGTGTGTGTGCGTGTGTGTGTACACGTGTGTATGTGTCTGTGTGTGTGTGTGTGTGATGTGAAGAATCTTGCTATTATGTCTAACTGGCTGAACGTCATCTCTTAGGATGCTCCATCGTTAGAGCTATTCTGTCATTAGATCGATTTTCAATACTTGTTACGAGTGCTGTAGTTGTTGCAGTCGTTGTTGCTATTATTAGATTTGTTATTAGATTTGTTATTATTGTTGTTGTCATTGTCGATCCTTGACGTGGTAGTCGGCCCAGATCTAGTTGGCCGCTCGCTGAACAAAAATACAATGCAGGAAGCGGTAAACCATGGCGAGGGCAGCTATGCCGTACGGGGCGGGAATGGAATCTCCTGAGTGGTTTGGATGACTCAGCAGACATCCCAGCATGAAGAAAACAACCAGAAATTCTGTGGAAGAGTGGTTTGACGCCTTGATATCGGACGTCATTCCAGTTCACCAAAACAACTGATTTTGATTGTACTCACCCTGTTGTTTGAAATTATAACAGAAAAGGCACACGTGTTGAAGGCCGAAGAATAGACCAGTCTGGTCAACAGCTTCAAGGAAGCCAACTTATGGGTATTCTAAATACAGTCACCAATATTATTGTTTACTCCTGAAGTTAAATCTGCTTCCATCCTTCCGGGGACGAACTTCCATCTTCGGTGAATTAAAATATCTGTCATATACTTGGATCGAGGTATCGTCTATACTGCTACACTCAAAATGGCTGGTTATGAGTCCAAAACAGAGGCCATTATTATTGTTGTTCTCTTGACTAATCTAATCCTGGTTGTTCAATCGGTAACCAGAGAGAATATTTCTCAGTTATATGAAGATCCAGTTATATTAACTACTGATGCACTCTAAATGTTTAGCTTATATAGTTGGCTTACATTGAAGCACAGAAGCGTTGGTCAACATAAAGTAAAGATCCTCTTCATCAGAGCGAAACACTCCAGAATTTCTTGGAAGCTTAACTTATTGTTACTTGGTTGTTAACGACTGTTAACAACCAAATTAAGAGAATGAGCAAAAGAAAATTCATTTGATTAAAATGAGCGTATTGACAAGAAGTCAATGAATAACTTTTAATCAAATCTATTCAAATCAAAGAGAAGACAACTTTGAAATTTAGAGCAGCATTGTGCATACATGAATTGAGGAAAAGGGAAATATTATCTCGAAGACTAATTATTTAATTTCATTCAGTGGCAAAGAGACTTAATATGAGAATTGGTTTAATGCATTGTGTGCCATTAGGGGAACCTGCTCTGTTGCAAAGTTTTAGATTTCGTCTTTGATATGAGGATAATTTCTTACTTACGTCCAACACTCTTGTGGATTCTGAAATAGCGTTGAATTCAGGAATCATTATGCTGATTAAGCCATATTTCTTTTAAAACATACGGTGGTAATAGTGTTGAAGTTTCAGTCTGATAAACGTGCTTAGTGAAGCTTGGCCCAGCAACTTGTTAGCATTCACCAGACCACATGCAAGATAATCATTTATTTAATATACAAGGATTGGCAAGGCGGCGAGCTAACAGAAACGTTAGCACTCCAGGCGAAATGCTTAGCAGTATTTCGTCTGTCTTTACGTTCTGAGTTCAAATTCCGCCGAGGTCGACTTTGCATTTCATCCTCTCGGGGTCGATAAAATAAGTACCAGTTGCGTACTGGGATCGATCTAATCGATTCCCCCCAAATTTCGGGCCTTGTGGTTAGAGCAGAAATGAATATACAAGGATTGACGTAACTTACGTTTGATTAGTTTCAGTATTGAGCGCTAAGTTAAGATAAAATTTTTGTCTTTTATTTAGAGTAACAGCAACAGTAAATAATAAGGAAACTTAATGAAGAAAAAATCTAAGCAGACAGTTCTGAAGACAAAATCAAAATGAAAGAACAGAGGGAAAACTAAAGTAGACAAGTAAACATGGAATAAGGAAATAAATAAAATAAAAACATTAAAAAAATCACTTTTGCGAAATTTCGACAAATCAAATCCCACATGACTCTTATAATTTTGTTAAAACAAGAAATGCTGATTTCTTCAATGAATTTTTACTTCATTACTTTGTTTTGTTTTTATTATTCTTGAAATTGTAGAATTGTTTTGCAGACGTTCCGCTTACTGAAGAGAACATGTGTGCGTATGCGTGTGTGCCTATGTATGTTTGTATTTTGTGTGCATGCATGCATGTATGTATGTGTGTAAACATATATATGCCTGTGTGTGTGCGTGTACATTTATAAATGTCTTCGTATGCCTATAAGCGTGAATGTTTGTGAACTAAGCTGCACATTCGTAGAACTTATATAGTTTTTACCAAGATCCTGGAACATGTTTGTTCCAAGCCACACCCCCAGCTAAGGCAGTTCCAACGCAAATAAGGGGGAAGAATCCGATGATAACATATATTACAGAGCTGCCGTAAAACTTCCAATGAAAGAAATGTACTTATGGAACTCTTATATCTCCGAATACTGACATATTCAGATTTCCTGCTGAACCAATTTGTATCCAACTGCACTCCCAAGTGTTTCATCAGGGAAAGCGTGTCGCTTAGTAGTCATGCATGATCATAAGATCATGGATTCGATTCCCGGGAAGGGTGGAGCGTTGTGTTCTTGAGCAAAACACTTCATTAAACTTTACTCCAGCATCAAATGCGTTGAAGCACCTGTTGGGAACTCCACCCTGCCACGGATCTGTCTCCTCTTCAGGAGTATTGTGCACTTCAACAGCTCCGAAAATCCAGGAAACAAAACAATTATCCAACAACATATATCAATTTTTCTTGTAAATTTATTTCATTAACATGTCTCTAATTTACTGCTCACTCTCTCTTTCTCTCTCTCTCCCACACTCTCTCACTCTCTCTCATTTTCTCTCACTCTCTCTCTCACTCTCTCTCTTTCTCTCTCTTTCTCTCTCTTTTTGAGTGACAGAGCAGCGCATGCCATCAAAGTGACACTGGGTACAATTATACGAAGCGTACACCAGGCATATGCATCACAACCATATGTGCGCGGCATGGTGATTTTTATATCAAGATAAACGGCGCATGACCTTGCAGGTGGGGGCCCAGTTAGAATTTTCTTCAGGTCGAGTAACCCACCCTGCTCAAAAGATCCCTGAAGAAGGTTTGTTTAAGGATGATGAACAAAACACCCATGTTTCCAGAGATGAATAATTCAGACCTCAAAGAATTCCTCTCAGCACATTGCTATGATGCCCC
>NC_068999.1:37591288-37596391 GCF_001194135.2 Octopus bimaculoides | reverse complement strand
GAGAGAGAGAGAGAGAGAGAGAGAGAGAGAGAGGGAGAGAGAAAGAGAAATAGATAGATAGATAGATAGATAGATAGCTATTCATTTATTTATCAATTTACCCCTCCACCTGTCAACCTATCTCTCCATCTATAAATCTGTCTCGGCTTCCTTTCTCTAAATCTTTATCCGTTTTTATATCTACTTGCTTCTCTCTCTCACTTTCTCACTCTTTTCTCACTTTTCTCTCTCTCTCTCTCTCTCTCTCTCTCTCTCTCTCTCTCTCTCTCTCTCTACCTATCAACCAATATAACCAGCTGTCAATATAACAACTAGCCCCTCTACCCAAACATCTCCCTAGTTATATATCCATTTGACCATCAATCTGTCTAAATACGTAACTATTTCAGTCACCTCATCTATTAGCATTAAAATCTAGAACAGTGTCGTATTTCAACCTTCTAACACGTGATAAATTTCTTCTCTTCCAATTTATGAATGATCCTCCGGATGAATATAAAGTATTCACCAGTAATCAGTCGTTTCCTCTTAATCCAGTCAGGATTACAGTCAAGCACAAGGTTAATTGAACATTATAAATTATGTAACCATACACATATACAAGGATAAATATATATGTATATGTGCATATATATGTACGTATGTATGTATGAATGTATACATGTACATACATGCATACATACATGAATGCATGACTACGTATCAATGAAAATACATATAGATATGTTTAATGTATATAGACACATATATACATGCTAACATATATATATATATATACACATATACTTACCTGTATATATATATATATAGCAATGGATAAACTGTTAGTTAGCTGGATAGATAGATAGACAGATAGATAGATAGGTAGAGAGAGAGAGAGAGAGAGAGAGAGAGAGAGAGAGAGATTATTTACATATAAATAATAGTTAAATACATGAACGTTAATCAACGGAAGGGGCAATTATCAAACGTTGATGCATCGATGTCACTATATTTGCTGTTACGCAGAATTATGACATCCGCTCTAAAAAAAACGCGGTGCAGTTTATTTGAAAACTATTAAAACAGACGAGTTCTCAGGATTGAAAAAACACAGAAGACTGAAAAAAGAAAAGTAAGTCGAAGACAGAAGCATAGGTGTATAGCCGTTGAATTTGTTATCGAAATGACACAGAAAGAATCTTGAGATTGAAAGGAAAGCGTCTTAGAGGAAAGAAACGACAATTAAAGTCACAGTAGGAAAAAGAAACGCTGTGATGAAAATTATAGACGCTAAAAAGAGTAATGTAAATAATAGTGAAGGAATCCAACAATTAACGGATAGGTCAATAAGCTGACATGGATAAATCCGTTTCGCAAGCCGGGTTATTATCAAGAATCATTACGATTTCGGCGCTTGAAAACGCGATATCGCACATCTTATAATATAGTTTATATAATGAAGAAATAGGTGACTTCTGGACGTAACTCGAGCCATATGTTAGCGAGAGTAGCTCCATTTATACCTTTCCGTGTCTCCTAAGTAATATCAGTGATATGGAGACACATGAGTAATAATCCTACAGGAAGACAGGGTTTTAAGAATGATTTATTACTTGCCTCTTAGCAAATCACTTTATCTTCACATGTTTCAGTCATGGGAGTGCAGCCATGCTGGGACACCGCTTAAAATATTTGGTCGAGCAAAACGTCTTCAGTACTGATATTTTTAACGTCAGGTTCTTATTCTGCCGGACGAACCGCCATGTAACAGGGATGTAAGTCAAGCAAAATTAAGATTGGTGATGGAACGCTCTTTAGAAGGAGCCCGACATTCTAAAAATAAAGGAAACTGACCATTTGTAGAAATTTTCGAAACTAATTAAAGATGTTCCTTAGAAGTGTATTTATCGTTTATAAAAGAATAATTGCGAATATTTAATAGATAAAAGGGAAATTATAGTTTTTCTGCTTTATTTCATGTATTGAGTAGATTTATCTTGTCTACGTGCATGTGTAGACGAGATAAACTTCCTCAGTTTGTAGATTGATACAATTAAAGAACAAATTGTGATCGCTAGCTCTAGGATAATCAGTTTCCTACCCGCTTTCACCCACTATATTTATATTCTCCTGATTCCATTGGCAAATACGTTTTTCTATATATATCACGAGAGCATGCTGTATCATTTCAGGGGGATTTGAACAGTCTTTCTGTGAAGACGGGCAACTGATTAGTGACCCTCACCGTTGAGTCTTTTCTCATTTCTTTTAAGACCAAAATGATAGTGATAATACACGAATATCTGTCTTTATCATTCATACGTGATGTCTTTAACAGCAAACACTTCATAACATCGAGTCACATAGATGGTGATTCCCTGGGGATAAAATAATTATCGTTCTAACAATTTTAATTATAAGGCAATATCGTTATTGACAAATAGACTATATGTATAAGTACATGACTATATATACAGCACATTCATACACACAATTATATATATGAACACGCATGCATGTAGACCTATATATATATATATATATATGTATACAACTTAAGTGTGTATTTGTGTGTATGTGTGTGTGTGTGAGTATTTCAGTTTTAACGGAGATACAGTCACGTACAAACTCGCATACAATGTGCGTATGTTTGAAAATATACAGACATAAACGTATACAACAGTTTATAAATGACTTAATGGACGTCTAAACATACGCACGTATTATCAGATGCATATGTGTGTGTATGATATGTGAGTGTGTGTGTGTGTCAGTATGCGTTTTCTTCTGTATGCATATGTATGTGTATATATATATATATATATATATATATATATATATATATATATATATATATATTCATACACACATATATACATATTTATATATACATATATTATATATATTACAAATATACAAGTGTGTGTGTCTGTGCAAACATACATACATAAATGCATGCATGCATACATACGTACATACGTACATGCATACATACATACATACATACACACACAATACATACATATATTTGCAATCTTTAATACCGTTTAATAGCAATGGGCCATTCTTATGGGAAATCGATCTACAATTTATATATAGTGGATATTGGATTTTATTATAAATTCATCATAAATCTATTTGTACAGTTTAGAATTCTCCGGAGGGTTCCACTTATGGCACCAATATCAAAACATTATTCTCTATCACTCAGATTGCCTCGGGTCTTTCAATATGGAAACTTGTCCTCAAATTGTAGGAACATAACCTTTTCGACTGAAAATCATATTATACGCAAAGACATACATATAACCACTCATATAGAATATATATGGTACTGGTATTTATACATACATAAATATGTGTGCATGTATGTATACATGTATGTATAGTGATACAAGCAAGAAAAATAGAACAAAATATGAGCATAAGTATAATTTTATTAGTATGTAGCAGAAACAACGAGGACTCAAGCGACAAGAGATCTAGGCACTTGTGTCATTATCTATCTATCTATCAATCTATCTACCTATCAGTCTGTCTCCTCCTCTCTCTATCTATCTAACTATCTATTTATCTATCCATGTATATATATATATATATATATATATGTATATATTAATAGTTATCACCATATAAGATTATTCCCACCCCCTGCAAACTTCGTATCGAGTTCAGGAGAAGTTTATTTTTTGTATGTCTGTTGCATATAGAAGCATGAACATGTCAAAGACGCCGAAAGACTAACATAAAACGCCTTTGCCTTGTAAACATTATGCCCTACAATAAGAATTTTAACTTTCACCATAGCGACAGGTAACTCACATCCTTACTACACACACACACATATATATATATATATATATATATATATATATATATTATCCAAAAAGTTGTGTAAGAGAGAGAGGGAGAGAGAGAGAGGGAGACGATACGGAAAGAGGGAAGGGAAAACATGAAGACATGGTGGCAGAGTGATGTTTGCAAATTTGTTTTTGTTTTTTTTTCTTTATTGTATTTTCGTGAGTTTCTGTTTGTTTATTCAAATTACAACTCTTATCTTTATGAGTGAATAGAGGTCGCTTTCTGTCGAGTTGATGGAAAGAATCTTAACTTGATGCTAGTAAAATTATTGATTTTCAGCATTGGCACAAGACCATAATTCTACAGTTTGGGGGAGAGAAAAACTTCGGTTGAATGTCGTCAACAAGTAAACTTATCGTCATTTGTTTTATCGACCCAAGAAGAGGATGAAATCTACACTAACCATGTGAAGAACTGAACTAGAAGAAATTCAAAATCATTTATTTACCCTCTACACAGTATGCCATTATGCCAATAACAATGGTGATGATGATGATGATGATGATGATGATGATGACGATCATGATCCTTTCTGTAATAGGCAGAAGGCCTGAAATTTTGGGTAAAGGGGTTAGTCGATTATATCGACCCCCAGTACTCAACTGGTACGTATTTTATCGATCCTGAAAAGATGAAAGGCGAAGTCGATCAGGACGGAATTTTGAACTCAGAATGTTAAGACGGACGAAATACCGCTAAGCATTTCGAACGGTGTGCTAACGATTTTGCCAGCTGGCCGCCTGAATAATAATAATAATAATAATAATAATAATAATAATAATAATAATAATAATAATAATAATAATAATAATAATAATAATAATAGTGACGACGACGACGATGATAATGATGATGATGATGATGTGCTATCTGAGTGTACTCCACTGATGGAGGCAGAGTATTTCTTATGCAGAGCCAGAAATCCGGGATTTGGAATTATCCAGTAATTTTTTGCTAGTTTATTTTGTCTCTTTGTCTTCTCTCCTGGAGCTCTATGAATAATTTATATATATAGAGAAAAATATATATATATACAGATATAGGGTAAAAATTAATAATTAATTAACAATTAGTAATTTTACCAAGTAGTTCGGTTTGTTAAAAAAACTATTATCGGTAAACATATAATCATAATTTAAATTTAAGGTTCAGCAAGTATTGCTTCACCACAGTCAAGACTACTATTTCTCTACCAAAATACATCTCCCAAAACAGCAATTTCTAATTTTCGGTGTGTGGCGAAGCAATGCTTGCTGAACC
>NC_068999.1:37588309-37589962 GCF_001194135.2 Octopus bimaculoides | reverse complement strand
ATATATATATATATATATATATATATATATATACATACATGTATATATATGCAAATACATAGGTACACAGACGCACATATGCCTACGTCAGCAATTCGGGGTGTATACTATGTAGTTGTTCCTCGTCTGGTCTATCGACAAATTATTGATTTCTTGAAATTCTATCACAAAGCATACGTTGAAAAACCGATCAAAGGTTATTGTTTTTTTTTCTTTGCTGAATTTTATTAGAAACTATAGCAACTACTACTACTACTACTACTATCACTACTTTAATATCAACACATGAAAACGAAAAGAAAACAAAGGAAATATAAGGGGACACACTGGTACCGCAACATCGTTGCCCGGTAATTCTAAAAATAGCAGCCAAATCTCCCTTACGTTACACACTTCTGTCTCCAGTAGTAAGGCTCATTAGATAATATAGCCTATGGTAGTTCATCCATGAAAAAAAAGCAAGTCACGGACAGCTTGACTCATGGCTGCTCTTTCATGGACGACGTTTCACAATCCCTTCTCGAATATTTTTGCACGTATATATATGTATTGGTATGTGTATATATGTAAACATCGCTGCGTGTGCATACTTTTGTTTGTCTGTGTATGTATATATATATATATATATATATATATATATATATATATATATATATATATATATACCAAATGGGACAAGAACGCAAAACATCCAGACATCAGAAACCGGACATTGCTGTGGTGAGCAAAAACCAAAGAACATGTATGATAGTCGACATAGCATGCCCCAGTGACAAAGAAGAAAAAATAAACAACTATGATGATTTGAAGTGGGAAATACGAAGGTTGGGGTCAATGGTGAGAATGGAGGTGATACGAATAGTAATTGGTGCACTTGGAAGTATCAGCACTCAACCACCAACATGGCCGAAAAAGATTGGTGCAAGTGTGAAGGTAGAACACCTACAAAAATCAGCTTTGCTTGGAACTGCAAGAATACTTCCCAGAGCTTTTGAATTATGGCCAGTAAACAAGTGTCACCTTTGTCTGCTAGCTGCGGACAAATGACATTTTCCATCATACCCGGCAAAATAAGCTGTGAATTTTCTGCAAAAATTCGTCTCTGTCTATATGTGGTGGTGAGGGGGGTTGAGTTTACATTTTGTCAAACTTTATATCACAACTTTACACTTCTTCAGGATGAAACCGTGCAAAATATATTCTTTTCTACTCTAGGCACAAGACCCGAAATTTTGGGGGAAGGGGCCAGTGGATTAGATTGGCCACAGTACGCAACTGGTACTTAATTTATCGACCCTGAGAGAATGAAGGCAAAATCGACCTCGGCGGAATTTAAACTCAGAACGTAAAATCAGACGAAATACCTCTAAGCATCGTCCTTAAGAAATATCCGCAAATATATTCTGCACACACACGCACACACACAAACACAAAGTAATCGACTTGCACTCACCCAAAAAAGTGTCAATCATCATCTTCCAATCTCTCTTTTCTTCTCTCCCATTCTTTTCTGTATAAACACACAACAAAAACAGGATGCATACTACATATTTGTGTGCATGAATATACATATATATATATATACACACACGCACACATATATGCATGTATATATATATATATATATATATATATATATATATATATATATAT
>NC_068999.1:37587522-37588195 GCF_001194135.2 Octopus bimaculoides | reverse complement strand
GTGTGTGTGTGTGTGTGTGTGTGTGTGTGTGTGTGTGTGTGTGTGTGTGTGTGATCATTATTATACAATCACCAATCCTTGCTACTATTTAACAACTCATTTACAAAATAACTGCTTCATCTCATCAGATAAATTTCCGTTACATCGATACATTAATGTACACGCTTAACTACATACATACGTACACATACTTACATAGAATGCATGTTCATACACACATGTATAAGTGTTTATATACACATACACACACATATAAGGATATCCACTCAAACACATAGGGACACATAATCTATACACATAACTTCTCTTATGCGTCCAATGCACACACACACACACACACACACACACACACACACACATGTATATATATAGATACACAGACACATATATATGTAGTTGTGTACATATATTGATATAGATGTATATATTTGTGGAGTGGGGGAGAGTGAGTGATAAAGTAAATATATATTTCCAGAATATTTGTGTAGGATTTCTCATAATCATAGCTTATGTTACTCTTAAGTTTACTAAATTATAACCAAACTGGAAAGATAAGAAGTCTTTACAGTTTGACATACATAGCAGTATATTTATTCATATGTGTGTGTGTGTGTGTGTGTGTGTGTGTGTGCTTCTATGTATATGTGTGTGTGAATATATATATATATATATA
>NC_068999.1:37585229-37587389 GCF_001194135.2 Octopus bimaculoides | reverse complement strand
TATAGGTCTGAGAGTTTCGTGCGTACATATCATATATACACCTCGACATACCCATGCAAATATCTTTTATCTTTTACCTTTCAGCTATGTAAGACATTGGACTGCGGCCATGCTGGGGCACCGCTATCAAAGTTTTTAGTCGAACAAATAGCCCATAGTATTCATAATCTTTGCTTTACATCGGGTACCTATTCTCTGGGTCGCTTCTTCGAACTGTCATATTTTATGGGCGCAAAGAAAGGAACTCCGGTTGCCATGCGGTTGGCGGGAGTAACAAACATAGATTCAAAGGGACACACACGTAAGCTTATATATATATCGATGAAATAAATGGTCGTTACTCGGACTTTTCCATTTCCACATTGCGGTTGATTTGCAGAATCGTTTGTGCTTCGGAGGAATATCGTGCAATATATTTTGAGACTCTTTATGTTTCGAGATCAAATCTCACCGATGCTAGCTTTGTCATTGATCCTTCTGGCCTCGTTGAAACGAAGTACAAGTCGAGGAAAAACTCACACTTGAATTTGCCGAACCGTTAAAACAGTTCCGATGTAGTAGTTGGACCTATAGGATAACAGCGATCAGTTTCACCTCTAGTCACACTGATGGAAACTTCGAATGATGTAGTCAGAGCTATATTATGGCAGAGTTAAAGATTGCATTAGTAGCAAAAATTATGCCACTTCATAATGTACTAGTAATTTTTTTTTAAATGACGCATTCATTAATGCGCATCGATTTAGAGGGCCGATAGGTGGTGCCTAAGGGCGCTCTAAATTTATAGCTTGCCATTTCACCTCCGTGGGTCACACACATCACCAGCTTTCGACTGGTTACTTCTTTTCCTCTTTCTATGAACAACAACTTTTACTTCTAAATCTTCCTCATCACTTGCCAACTTTCACCATTTTACAAATGCAAACCGACAATCATACTTCTCAGCTCTTCTCTTACGCAAGCCCACACACTGTTGTTGTTGTTATTGTTGTTGTGTTGATACGCATGCCCACTCACAACCACAAGTACTGCCGCTGCAGTCAGCTAGTCATTTTTTTAACATGTCCGACATTTCTCCTCATCAACCATCTTCACTCGCTCTAACCTAATATAAAAAATTACCGACTGTTTCATTTCATTCACTAAAAGCAGCCGGTGTTTAACTTTTCCTATTCTCTCTTCACTCTCTTGATAAAGTCCTATGATCGAAACATTGATAGTTTTGGTTTTTTTCTTAATAGAAAAAATAAATACGCTTATATTATATTTTATAGTATTTTTTCCTCAGCATAATAGCAAAATAAAAACAATTGTGTATCATACGACAAGATGTCTATGAGCAACATCGTGACGTAGAGTTTAAATATAAAACAACATCAATAATAATCATTAGCATCATCATCATCACCATTTCTTCCGTCTGATACAATTGTCTTGGATGGAATGCTTTTGATCACAGATCTGCTCAATCAGAGATAACAACATCAATATTAGGGTTTTCACTCAGAAGACACAAATTAGGGTCCAGACTATTTCTCACAATAAATTGATTTTACAGAAAATATTTTGTGAAGATTCAGTTTCTTTCGTCTCTTTAGAATTTCAGGTGAATTCCCTTTTTCCTCACTCTCTATATCTACCGGTCTATCTATATATCAGTTTATCTGTCTATCAATATATGGGTGGTGCGTATATGTGTGTGTGGTGGGGGTATCTGTCTACCTCACAAATACACAGGCATGCACACGCTTTGTTTATGTCTCCGGTGTTGCTTTGTTTATGTTTCCGGAGCTTGATGGTTTGACGAAAACGACCTATAGAATAAGTACTACATTTTTAAAAAGTGCTAAGGGTAATTTCTTCGAATAGATCCTTCAAGGTGGTGCCCCAGCAGGGGTTCAGTTCTACAGCTGAAATAAGTTAAAGAGATATAAAAGATTTATACATACATATAGCCTTACATACAGGATTGGTTGTGCAGTAAGATGCTTGCTTCCCAACCACATGGGTCGGGGTTCAGTTCCACTGCAAGGCACCTTCGGCAAGTGTTTTCTACTATAGCCGCGGGCCGACCAAAGCTTTGCTAGTGGATTTGGTTGACGGAAACTGAAAGAAGCGCGTCGTGTATGTATATATATATATATATATATATATATATAT
>NC_068999.1:37577964-37584908 GCF_001194135.2 Octopus bimaculoides | reverse complement strand
GAGAGAGAGAGTGTGTGTGTGGCAGTGCGTTTGTGCGCGTGTGTGCGTGTGTGTTTGTCTGTGTGTGTGACTGTGTGCAGCGTATGACAAACTGCTAAGAGCTCTCACGTGTATTCAATATTTTTAGAGAACATACTACAATACAAACTAAATATATCTATTTATCTATCTATCTCTATGCAAACACACACACACACACACACACACACACACACATATATATATATATATATATATATATATATATATATATTATGTCAATACTTTCTTTTCACCTTTCTCACTCTCTCGGTCTGTTTCTTTCTTTTTTCTCTTTCTCATTCTCTCTTACTTTCTCTCTTTGTCTGAGACTTCATGGAAACATTTTATTTATTCGACCCATTCCTCTCCCCATCCCTCCTTCTTCCTCCTCCTCTTTCTCTGTCCTCCTCTCCTCCTTTCTCTCTTCTTACCTCTTACGGTCTCTCCTTGACTTCATATAAACATACATAAGCCATAAGTCCTTTCTCGTTCTTTATTGAAATAACTGTCGTCTGCTTGGAAGACGAACGACTAATGTAATGTCTTTATCGGCTAATATTGATCTGTGTGATACTATGTGATATTGTGCGATAATGCTGTGCATTTTGATAAACTTAATTCGATTTTGCAGAGGGTATTATTATCACAGAATTATTATTGTCAAAAGCAATCTAATCTATTTATTTATAACCTTGTATTTTCTCCGTTCCATTTTAGAGAAATACCTGGGAGACTGAAAATACTTAACTCCGCTCTACGCCATGTTCAGTCGTCGATTCTTCTTCTTCAACTTATTTTGTTGGTTTTGTTATTGTAGCTCGGCTTGTCTTTTCCTTCTTCCTCTTTTTCTTAATCTTCTTTGTATTATAATCATGGTTATACTTGTTGCCAATGCTGCTGTTGATATCATCATTACTACTACTACTACTACTACTACTACTACTACTATTATTATTATTGTTCAGTATTATTTTTATAACGTGCTTTCACTTCACTACCGAGCGCAGCTCTGTGCGCCTTGGGTATGTGCTGTGGTTTGCTGAGGTGCTCTTATGTTTACTGTATTGAAAGTGTTTTGCGTAGAATGTGTGCAGTACCCAGTAGTGCAATTTTCTGTATGTTATATTCGTTTTTTGGGTAGAGCACTGCTGTGAAATAGGCGTATATATTATTATTATTATTATTATTATTATTATTATTAAAAAGAAGGTGGTAAAATAATTAGAGTTTCGTGAAACGTGACTCGCAGTGTTTCTTCCGACTCTACGTTCTGAGTTCAAATGCCATCATGGTCGACTTTGTTTTTCATCCTTTTATGAGTTAATGAAGCGAAATACCAAACAAATTCTGCGGTCGGTGCAAAGCAAACGACTGTCTCCTGTCCCCTGTTCCTCAAATTTCATGGATGAGTGGCAAAGTTGAACTCAGAATATATTGTCTAAGAAGAAATATAGCTAGGCAATTTGTTCGACAACTTAACGATTCTACAAGCAGCAGCAGCAGCAGCAGAAGCAGCAGCAGCGGTGGTGGTGGTGGTGGTAGTAGTAGTAGTAGTAGTAGTAGTAGTAGTAGTAGTATCAGCAGCAGCGGTGGTGGTGGTGGTAGTAGTAGTAGTAGTAGTAGTAGTAGTAGTAGTAGTAGTAGTAGTAGTGGGGTGTGGAGATATCCGAAGAGTGACCGAAACTAGCAGAATTCAAGGAAAAAAGGAAGAACATCAGAACACAAAAATATTAAGAAATGGAACTACATGGCCAATTCATGCAGCATACTTGGAATGCTAGTAGTAAAGACTGCTGGATCTGGTTTATGGAGGGGAACATGAAACGAGAGACAGAAACACTAATTATAACCGCTCTAGAAAAGTAATTCTAACAAGCCTGATAAAAGCAAAGATCGACAGAACTCAGTCAGACTGCAAATGTAAAATCTGGAGAAAAGGAAATAAATGTATCAATCACCTTTTGAGCGAGTGCAGTATACTATCATAAAAGGAGTATAAATGCAGACATGACTGCGTAGGCAAAAGAGTGCATTGGAATGTAAGTCGATTGTGTGGATTCAGAACAATAGAAAACTGGTATCAACATGAACCAGAGGTTGTGAGCAAAAATAAGAATTACAAGATTTTGAGGAATTTCCCCATAAAGACTGACCATGCTATTAAAGCAAAAAAGAAACAGGTACGATCATAGAGGAGAAATTAAACAGTGTAAGATCATTGATTTTGCAATTTCTTATGATAGGATAGAGTCAATACCAAACAATTTCAAGTAATTTAGAAATATCAGGATCTAGCCAGAGAGCTGAAGAGACTGGAAGATCAAGACAACGTATATTCTTTGCAGTAATTAGTTTGCTCGGCACCCAAAATGCCATCTAAAAGACCGAAAGAAATTGGAATTGAAACTCACAGGAAAGTATCATCCGTTACTTTACAAGAAACCTAAGAAATATACTTGTGATTTGAGGAGACTTGTTGTCATCGCTCCTCAAAATAAGATATTTTTTGTTAATTGACTTAGCAGACACCTGTGTAATATTAATCTGTTCTGTTTTATTTAATGTCATTTCTGGACCAAACTTACATCGGTTCATTACTCAAAGATTTCGAACTAAACAGATGCAAAACATTAAATTATTTATTTATTTATTTATCCTAGCCATCACCGTCAACATCATCATCACTATCATCATCACCATCATCCATATAACCATCACCAACTCCATCATCATCCTCACAACCGCCACTACCACCACTGTAAGAACCATCATCATCATCATCATCATCATCATCAACTACAACATCGTCACTATCTCAACCGACACCTTCATCAGCAGCAGCATTGACAGTACCAACATGGTGATGATTACCATTAGCAGCAGCAACTATAGCAACAGCAATGTCATCATCACTAACTTCACCATCACCATCACCACCAGCTTCATGATCAGCAACAATAACAACAGCATTGTGTTTTTTTTTTTCTTTTTTACTTTTCTCTAATAATTGGATTTATGATTATCTAATTATCCAACGTGCAACTACTAATCAGTCCACTAATCAATTTTAAATTTGAGAATGTTCCAACGATTATTTATTTATTTATTATGTTTTGTGTTTTCGTTTATTTTCTTTCATTTTCTCTTTTAAAATATTTCTTTGCTTTATTTTCTTTTTTTTTGCGTTTTTTGTGGGGTTTTTTTTCTTTTTCTTAAAAGGTAGGTCAGCTAATTTAGTTCATAGACAGATTTTAACAGTTCGGTACTAGTAATACCAATACTAGTACTATTACTACTACAGCAACAGCAACTACTAATACTACTACTGCTATTACTATTACCACTGCTGCTACTACTAATAATAACAATAATGATAATAATAATAATTATTATTATTATTATAATTATTTCAAATTTTTGCCACAAGGGCAGCTTGGGGATGTGAGGATGAGTCGATAACATCGACCCAGTTTTCAACTGGTACTTATTTTATCGATTTCCGAAAGGATGAAAGGCAAGGTCGACCACGGTGGGATTTGAACTCAGAACGTAAAGGCGGACGAAATACTTTTTAGCATCTTGTCCGGCGTGGTAACGATTCTGCCAGCTCGCCGCCTTCAATAATAATGATGAAGAAGAAGAAGAAGAAGAAGAAGAAGAAGAAGAAGAAGAAGAAGAAGAAGAAGAAGAAGAAGTAAAAGAAGGAGGAGGATGACCTTAATAGAAGATGTAAACTAGTACAAAGTAGCAACAGTGGAAATAGAAAATAGTTTGAAGCCAGCAAAAGCAATGTGATTAGTTTAATAAAACATAAAAGAAAATATAAAGAAGTTTTCTTTCTATCTGTAAAGAAGCATTAAAGTACAAACTAGAAAAGAAGTACAGGGAAGAAAAAGATTTTAATGAGGACAAAACAACAACAAAGAAATAATAAAAGAAACAAAAAGGAAAAATGGAATTCTAAAATATATTAAAGAAGATAAAAAATGTAAAGAGAAACTAGTTTATGACTAAAACGTTTCAAGATCTGAGAGAAAATGAAAGCCGTTACTGATTGGTTGAAAGACTTCGAAATGAAAGGAAAGACGGAAGGTCTGACTTTAGTTGCACAGAATGAATATTTTGAATGTCTCGTCAGAAATAACAACAAGGCTAAAAATAACATAAATCTAGTTCAAATTAAGTGCATACAGTTCGATTAGTATAAACGAGACAATTCGTGACATTATTTCTCGCTTTCTTTCGCCAGTAGAAAATCGAAGTATAATACACTGGATCATGCTAGAGAGTTTGTCTATAGGGGTTTGTCTATTGTGGACTATGGAGATATTTCAATGCGGAAATAGATCATTAAGAATCCTAAGGAACATGTTTATCCCGATTGAGGATAAGACCAAGCTAAACTCAATTACATCGATCCTAGTACTTCATTTATATACTTTTTTATCGATCCTGATGTGTAGAAAAGCAAAGTTGACCTAGGAAGGATCTGAACTCAGAACGTACAGACCTGGAAGAAATACAGCAAAGCATTTTGTCCGACACTCTAACAATTTCGCCAGCTCACCGCCTGAAAATTATCAATAATGGTAGAAGCAGAAGGCAGTATAAAGGCGGTAAATTGGAGGAATCATTAGGGTGTTGGCTAGAATGTAGGATAGTTTACCTTGCAATCTATCTCTGTTCTTGGAGTTCAAATCACGCAGGGGTCAACGTTCCCTTTTATCCTTTCGTGAGCTGTTAAGGATTACCAATCCATCATCCATGGATGAGAGGAACAGATTGGCAATCAGGTGAGATACTCTTGTGATTTCTATTTCAGTGGTTTGTTTTCGGCCATCAACACCTCTGATCTCATTGATACTAAGCAGTATTGCTCCTATCAGTAGTTTTTCATTTGGGTTAAAGATCAGTGTGGCATGCCGAGACTTGCAGATATGGACAACCGCCTGTGTTCCTCAAAAACCATTGCCCCTTCACACACACCCTTAACCCAGAGATTGTTTCTCTCTTCACAAGAAAGTGGCTAAACATTGGCAATATCAATACATCGTTGACCCTTTTGTTAGCATATTTCTTTTGGAATGCAACGCCTTTGTTTCAATTACGTTTAAACACAATGAAGAATTTAGTAGAGCTCCACCGAGTATTTTATTTCAATCTCCCTCAGCCACTGGTCTATATCTTGGCTTACTGTCCCCAACGCACCAATTATTACAGGCATGACCTTTACTGTTCTCGTGCTCCAAATCCATCCTATTTCAAAAGAACTGTATTTTCTTTTTCTTCCTCTTTCTTTACGATTTTGGAATCAATCGGGCATGATGGGTCGATAAGTAAGCAACTTCGCATTTTCTTATCTATGATTGTAATATCTGGTCTGATCGTTTTCGTTGCTTTTCTGTTTGTTTTCGTTCTTGTAGCTGTGTTGGTGGGATGGGCTTTGGTGTCATTTATTCGGGGCCGTCCAATTTGGAACCATTATCATTATTATTATTAAAGCGGTGAGCTGGCAGAAACCTTAGCACGCCGGGCGAAATGCTTAGCTTTATTTCATCTGCCGCTTCGTTCTGAGTTCAAATTCTGTCGAGGTCGACTTTAGCTTTTATCCTTCGGGGTCGAAAAATAAGTACCAGTTGCGTACTGAGAGTGATCTAATTGACTACCCCCCTCCCCAAAAATTTAAGGCCTTGTATCTAGAGTAGAAATGAAAGGATTATTATTATTATTAAAGCGGCAAGTTGGTAGAATGTTTAGTGACATTTCGTCCATTTTTTACGTTCTGAGGTTAAATTTCACCGAGGTCAATAAAATGTGCAGTTGGGAACTACTTCGATTGATGCCATCGACTTATCCCTGATCCTAAAAGAGCTGGTCTTCATCCAAAATTTTAATGGAAGTTTTTAATGTCAACCACTTTAAAAGAACAATTTTGCATTACAGAACCAGGGACGGTTTCGGTTGGATTGTTATCAAAAGTGCTAAGCTCTGAAAGCGAACCCAACGTTACTGCTTTTAGATCAGCATTTGCTCTGACCGATATTTATAGTCCACGTAGACAAATAGATCTAACGGAAGGTCTTTGAAGATTTTCTCCAAAATTCAAATGTCGGAACAATGAACAAAGACTAAACGAGAGAAAACATTAAAGAGACTTATGACGAATATATTTCAAATAAAAATATATTGAAATAACGAAAGAGATTTAGGTAAATCGGTAGTTTCTGAATAGCAAATAGTCAAGTTTGGAGTAGGCTCTCTGTATGAAATACGAATATATATCTACGTGTGTATGTGTGTATAAACGTACATACTTGTATATACATACACGTAGATTTAAGTGCAAATTTATTTATATATACGTATCAGTCAGCGTAAGTTAAGTAAACTTATATACGAGTATACACACACGCACACATACACACACACAGTAGGATATGTATACCAATTTACAAGTCTAAGATACAAACTCACAAAATATAAAATTATTATTATTTATAAATATAAACGTGCATACACATATTCATCCAACATTTGTATTGGTCTATGCATAGAGAAATATACGTATATGTATGCGTATAAATAATACAATAATACACAAGCGTGTGTGTGTGTGTGTGTGTGATTTACACTTTTTTTTACTTGTTTCAGTCTTTTGACTGCGGCCATGCTGGAGCACCGCCTTTAGTCGAAGAAATCGACCCCAGGACTTATTCTTTGGAAGCCTAGTACTTATTCTATCGGTCTCTTTTGCCGAACCACTAAGTTACGGGGACATAAACACACCAGCATCGGTTGTCAAGCGATGTTGGGGGGACAAACACAGACATACAAACACACACACACACATACACATATACATATATATACACATATACGACGGGCTTCTTTCAGTTTCCGTCTACCAAATCCACTCACAAGGC